>NC_041386.1:235160843-235170606 GCF_002162155.2 Triticum dicoccoides | reverse complement strand
CCCTCGCGCTCCCCCGCCATGACCGACGCCACCATCACCGTGCCTTCGTCGTAGTCGTGCTTCCCGCCGCCCGTGCGTCCTCTCATCGTGTCCAGGAGCTCCGCCGCTGTCCACTCCATCGAGCAAGCCGAGCCCCGAGCGCTCGCAACGCCTGAGTCCACCGCAACGACCTCGCCCGAACCGCCGTCGCCGGAGATCCCCTTCAACGCCGTCGTCGCTCTGGTCCATCTCCGGCCGCACCAAGGGCTTCGTCGCACTCACTGTGAGCTTAGCCATCTTTCCCCCCTCCTTTTCTTGCTCCCGAGCCGTGTAGCGACCTCCCGGAGCTCAACCGCACCCACCGCCGTGGAGCTCGTCACCGACGTGCTCCCGGTCACCCTCCGACCACTCCACGGTGTCCATCATACTCACCGTGTCACGTAGCACCTAGCTAGCTACTCCCCGCGCCTCACTGACCCCTCTAGCGTCAAGTTCGTCTTTGGCCGAACCCCGGTGGCCGCCAAAGTCGTCGCCGGCGCCAACTCCGGCCACCCCGACCCCAACGGACTCCACCAAGAGCTGCGGCTCGTCCTCAGCTCCACTCCGGTGGTCTCCGCGACCCATTTGGTGGCCGAAATAGCCAAAACCACTTCCGCCGCCGCGTCGGGCCCGCCGGCGGCTAAACGCCGGTGCAGCCGACCCGGGTTTGACCACGGGTGGGCCCTGGTTGACTCCCCTGAGTCAATGACAGGTGGGGCCCAGCCCTGTTAATTAAACAGGTTTAGTTTTATTTAAACTTTAATTAAATTAATCACCCAGACACGCGGGACCCACTGTCAGGTTTGACCTGGACATGTTCCGTTGACCTGCTGACGTCACACTGACGTCAGGCTGACGCAATAATTGATTTTCTGGAATTAATCTAATATAGGAAATTCCAGAATATAGTTTAAACTTTAAAAATTCATAACTTTTATTCTGTAACTCCAAATCAGACCAATTATATATGAAAAATGATCAGAAAAATCCAATCTATCCATCTGTACTATTTTCATGCATGATTAAAAAAGATAACCTGATGTTTAATACAGAACAAGGAAAAACACTTTAAAGGGCCATGTTTGAGTTTGAAATTTGAATCTTTGATTCAAATTGGTTCAAACCCTTCTGGTCTTAGTTGCATTAGCCCAACACACTCATATTGCTATGTTTCATGCATGCATCATATTGATGCACATTGTTTGGTGATGGTTGTGTATCGGTATTCTTTGCGGCAGGTTTTGCCTCCGAGGATTATCGTGATTACCCTAACGAAGAACCGTATCAGTGCATCGAACCATCAGGCAAGCAACCAACCATTTGATCATATCGATACAATCCCATGTTCTCGCTCCTGCTCTCTTTTACTGCATTAAGACAACGCGTTTCAAAGTGCTGTGTGCTAGGTAGTTGAACCCACTTCCTCTGCATGACCTGTCATTGCCACAGTAACTAGATGAAACCCACTAGCATGTGTAGGAGTTGATTGAGCCATATGTATGTGTTGTTCCTACCTTGCTATGCCTGCTATGCTTAGAGTCGTGTCAGGTCTGGTTTATCTAGGTGATGGGCTAGAGTGAAATGATTATGTCGGTAATGAGAGTGGTGTGGTGAACACGATTTGGTAAAGGTATCGATGAGAGGCCATGTAGGAGTACATGGTGGGTTGTTTCATTGAAGCCGACCTTAAGCACTGAGATCTGTATGTGTGATTTAAGAATCAGCTACTACCATGCATTGGGCCCGAAACCAATGGACCCTCTCGGCTTCTTATTCACCCTAGTTCTCCGTCCAGGAGTTGCAAGTAGTTTCTGGTGTTTGTAGCCTACTGGAGGCCGTGGACAGCGCTGACCGTAGGGGTGGGCTGTGATGCGGTAGGTACGTGGCCGGGTGTACCGAATACCCGTTAGGTATCTCGGGAACCATGTTCACATCGTTCGGGGCCATATGGGAAACCTCGGCCGGACTCCCTACGGATGGAACCTGGATAGGCGATAAACCTGGACTAGAGGCTTAGGTGATTAGGTAGGTCGTGGCCGACACCCACGTTGGGCTTCCGCTTGAAGGTTGCCGAGTACATGTCGTGTAAACGACGGTAAGTGGTGAGAGCGTGTATGAAGAAGTACACCCCTGCAGGGTTATCATGATCTATTCGAATAGCCGCGTCCGCGGTAAAGGACTACTTGGTTGCCTATACAGTTCATAGACAAGTAAACGGAAACTACTAAAAGACTCAAGATAAGTGTGAGTGCCGAGGAGGGCTCTTCCGCAGGAAGACGGAGGTGAATCCTCGGTAGTGTATTGAAGTGGTGAGTAGCGGACTCGTGTGCGCAAACCATTTCAAGTTGGAGTCTCGTAGGTTAGCCTAGCCAAGAGTCAAAGCTGGCTTGCTGCAATAACTCCACCAACCCTTCTTGATAATATGCATGTATGTAGGATCTGATGTAAGTCTTGCTGAGTACCTTTGTACTCATGTTGCTATAATTTACATTTTTACAGAAGATGCTGCAACCCCTTCTGATGGGTTCTACGTAGACGTTGACATCAATGAGTAGGCTAAGGCCCAGGTGGTGATCCTGAGCTTGTGAAGGACCTCGTAGTATAGCTAGGCTTTCCAAGCCTCTTCTATTTTTCTAGTTGTCTGTACTCAGACAAGTTACTTCCGCTGCTAGTTTGTATGACTGTACGACTTGAATGCTGGCTCGTGTGACCCGTACCTTTGTGTATGTTATGTATGGCTCTCTGAGCCTTAAATAAAATCCTTGTGTCGTAGAGTCATGTTGTGATGCCTTGTTGTATTTGCACATATCGAGCATATTGTGTGTATGATTGAAATGCTTGGTATGTGTGGGATCTGACTATCTAGTTGTTTATCTTTAGTAGCCTCTCTTACCGGGAAATGTCTCCTAGTGTTACCGCTGAGCCATGGTAGCTTGCTACTGCTCTGGAACACTTAGGCTGGCCGGCATGTGTCCTTCTTCGTTCCGGTGTCTGTCCCTTCGGGGAAATGTCACGCATTGAGTACCGGAGTCCTGTTAGCCCGCTACAGCCCGGTTTACCGGAGTCCTGCTAGCCCAGTGGTACAGCCCGGACCCACTTGTTGATGACCGACACGTTTGAAGCTGGGTCATGGATGCCTGTCCCTGTAAGTCTGTGCCACTTTGGGTTTACGACTAGTCATGTCAGCCCGGGCGCCTTATCATATGGATGCTAGCGACACTATCATATACGTGAGCCAAAAGGCGCAAACGGTCCCGGGCAAAGGTAAGGCGACACCCGTGGGGATACTGTGCGTGAGGCCGCAAAGTGATATGAGGTGTTACTGGCTAGATCGATGTGACATCGAGTCGGGGTCCTGACAGCGTTGGCATCAGAGCCGGACTGCCTGTAGGTTCTCCAAGCCAAACTGATCGATGTTGAGTCTAGAAATTCTTTAGTTATATGTAGGGGAATTGTTTGTGGGTGGAACGTAAGGCTCTTTTTACTCCTTTATCTTATGACATTCTGATCTGAGTCAGTCTATTCTTCCACCGGAGGTTAAGGAATTAGGATCTATTCTCTCTATCAGGATCACGTGTTACTAATCAGTAGTACCTTATAGGGTTGATGGATACAAGCCTAGTTCAGTTCTACTACCACGTTATGTTGTTAGGATGGATTCAGAACTTTGATATGATGATGTTGAGTGTGTATGAAATCCTTTGTCAAATGTCTCAAAATCCTTCTTGAGCATTTACAGCTGTTATGCTGCCGAAATTTTGCTAGAAATTCTAATGCCTTTGCATTATGATTGTGCTTTCAGATGGCCACTCGTGACCTCAATCAAGTGGTTCGCCTGACTCGATGCCTAGATGTACCCGGCCATACTGCCATGTTGGTCAGGGTAATGACTGAGGCTGGATACCGTTGGTATCCTGAGTACACGGTCGAAGAGCAATTCCGAGACTTTAATCAAAGCCAGTATCTCTGCACTGTCAGGATATTTCCATCTTATCCTGGGTCCACCGAGCCCCTTCACTGCTCCTATGGACTCGGGGTTACTATTGAGATGGCTGTGCAGGACGCCGCCTACTCTATGATGACCATCATGCGAGTCAGGTCTGGCCTATCTCGGGACTCTGATTTCCGGTATATGCCAGGATCACTTCCAGGAGCACAAGGGTATCTCCAGGCTATCTATGCTGACCCTACCCAGGAGGATTCACGGACTCGCACCACTGCTGAGATGCTCGAGGATAAGGACCGCGAAAATCGGGCCTTGAGGTTAGAGCTCTTCAATACCCGTGCTGACCACTGGGCCACATTGACTCGGTTTGCACCGGCGGTGCAAGCTGGATATTCGGATATGCGCGATCTCTATCCTGTGAGATCTGCTCTGCCAGACGTGATGGGTTGGCGTGATGTAGGAGGCATCACCCCACCTCGCGGTCCCCGCAGGCCACCGTCTGTTGGTCCAAGACCTCATCCTAGCCCCTATGGTCCACAAGCTCCGCGAGATCGTCTGTTTCCGGATGATCATGTTGAGCTTCCAGGCTATGGAGGTAACTTCTACAAGGACTACTACGGATCGGTCTGAGTTAGTGGTAGTATCACTAGTTCGTGTTAGCTGTGTCGTTTATCGTCCTGCGTGACTCATGGGATATGACCTAGCTGTATCGCCTTCCGGAGGTGTAGAAAAATAATGTATAGGAGCTGGGAATGCCTCCGATGAGATGTAATCCTCTTTTCACCGTAACAGTACTTTGTTTGGTCTTGTACTAAACCCTGTATGGTGTGTATGACGATGGAATAAAGAAGCAGTTTCTGTATCTACCATGTCATACGGATGATCATCTTGCATTCCGAGTTATTCCTTACATTCTGTATCCTATGTCGGAATTTTATCATCCTGACTAAATCATTGTCTTGTTTACCTAGGATGGTCAACACGCGCACTAACCCTGCTCCTCAAGAGCAGGCCGAAGGCAGTGAAGTCAGGAATGCAAATCTGCCTCATCCTCCTTCCCTAGCCGAGGTTATGATGGAAGCCGAAAGAAACAAGCGGGAGACCAACCGTTTGTTGGAGCGTATTAAACAGAACACATCACACCATCAGAGGACTAACGTGGTGTCACTCAGTGATTTTATCAAGTTACATCCACCCACGTTCCACCACTCCGTCGAGCCTGTCTACGCTGATGACTGGCTTCGCAGTATCTCCCACAAGCTGCATTCCGCACTGGTAGCTGAGGCTGACAAGGTCACCTTTGCTGCATATCATCTTGAAGGCCCCGCCAGTCTATGGTGGGAGAATTATGGAGCTATGCGCCCAGCGGGCCATGTCACTACTTGGGCTGAATTCAGCGAGGCTTTCCGTGAACATCACATTCCGGAGGGTCTCATGGACCGTAAACGTGAGGAATTTTGTAGTTTCTCTCAGGGCGACTCTCTGTGGATGCTTACAGCAGGGAGTTCGGTAACCTCGCACGATATGCAACTAAGGAAGTTTCTACTGATTCCAAGAAGCAAGCAAGGTTCCGTAAGGGACTTAGTCCTGAGCTTCGCCGTGACCTCCGTCTGCATGAGTGCACATCTTTTCAGAAACTTGTTAACAAGGCCATCAGTGCTGAGACTGGTCAGACTGATTATGACGCAACACGCAAGCATGGCCGTGATATGGGTTCCTCATCCGGTGTGGGTCCTCAGAAGCGCCGCGTGTGGGTGCCCAACACTGCCCTGCCACCTAGGTTCACACCGAGGCCATCCTTCCAGGCACCTCACCCCGTTCAACAGTCTGCACCAGCCAAGCCCTATGGGGGTCCAACCAACAATGCTCCTCCACGTACCAGTTCCGTGACTTGTTTCAAGTGTGGGGAATCTGGCCACTATATGCGTGAGTGTCCCCAGACCAACCCCAACCAATCTGCTAAAGTTGTTAGCCGTGGCAAGCCGACAGGGAAAGTGTTCCACGCCAAGCCGGCCACCGCTACACGTGGCCATGTCAACTGTATCTCTGCCGAAGAAGCTCAAGAGAATCCTAACGTCGTTCTCGGTACGCTCCTTGTTAATTGCCACCCGGCATCGGTTCTTTTCGATACAGGAGCCTCTTATTCATTTATATCCGAGAACTATGCTCGTTTGCATAACACCGCATTCTGTGACATGCCATCCACTATGGAAATTTCTACTCTCGGTTCTAGATGGCAGACCTCCAGGGTAAGTTATGGAAATGAAATCCAAGTCGACAGACTTGTTTTCCTTGCATCTTTGATAGCTCTCAAATTTTCAGATATTAATATCATTTTGGGTATGGACTGGATGTCAGCTCATCATGCCAAAATTGATTGCTTCTCTAGGACTGTCCAACTCACTCATCCTTCGGGCAAGATAGTCAATGTCTTGACCCGGTTAGCCGAGCGACAATTATATTCTCTTAACGCCAGCCCTTTGCCAGACCTTGAGGACGTTCCGGTAGTCCGTGACTTCCTGGATGTCTTCCCAGAGGAATTGCCAGGTGTTCCACCTGACAGGGATGTTGAGTTCGTAATAGACCTCATCCCAGGAACCGTTCCGATTGCTAGAAGACCCTATAAGATGGCACCACTAGAACTAGCCGAGCTTAAGAAACAACTCGATGAGTGCTTGAAAAAGGGTTTCATCCGACCTAGTTCATCTCCGTGGGCTTGCCCCGTCCTATTCGTCAAGAAGAAGGATGGTACGGACCAGATGGTTGTAGATTATCGACCTGTCAATTTGGTCACAATCAAGAACAAATATCCGCTCCCCAGGATCAACGACCTGTATGATCAGCTCGCTGGATCCTCAGTCTTCTCCAAGATGGATTTGAGGTTGGGCTACCATCAAATCAAAATCAGAAACGGGGACATTCCTAAAACGGCCTTTGTTACTCGTTATGGCCAATACGAGTACACCGTCATGTCCTTCGGTTTAACCAACGCTCCAGCCACCTTTTCTCGGTTAATGAACTCAATCTTCATGGAGTATTTGGATAAATTCGTCGTAGTTTATCTCGATGATATACTCATCTACTCCAAGAACGAGGAGGAACATGCCGAACATCTAAGGCTAGTGTTGAATAAACTTCGAGAGCATCGCCTTTATGCCAAATTTTCTAAATGTGAATTCTGGTTGTCGGAAGTGACCTATCCGGGTCATGTAATATCTGGTAAAGGTATTGCTGTTAACCCTGAGCGAGTTCAAGGCGTCCTTAATTGGACTCCACCTGAATCGGTCAAGCAAGTTCGGAGTTTTCTGGGCTTAGCGAGCTATTGTCATCGCTTTGTCGAGAACTTCTCCAAAGTTGCTAAACCTCTAACCGAACTCCTCAAGAAAGATAAAAAGTTCGAATGGACTCCACAATGTGAGCACAGCTTTCAGGAACTGAAAAGACGCCTGACTTCTGCTCCCGTACTGGTACCGCCAGACTTCTCTAAGGACTTTGTTATCTACTGCGACGCCTCGCGACAAGGATTAGGTTGCATTCTCATGCAAGATCGACATGTAATTGCTTACGCTTCACGGCAATTGCACCCACATGAGGAGAATTATCCTACTCATGATCTAGAGCTTGCAGCCGTAGTCTATGCACTTAAGACCTGGCGACATTACCTCCTCGGTAACCGTTGCGAAATATTCACTGATCACCAAAGTCTGAAGTACATTTTCACCCAACCGGATTTGAATCTCAGGCAAAGACGTTGGGTTGAGTTGATCATAGATTTCGACTTAGGAATAACTTACACCCCAGGGAAAGCCAACGTCATGGCTGATGCGCTAAGTCGTAAATCTTATTGTAACAACCTAATGTTACAACAAAGTTAACCGCTTCTCCATGAGGAATTTCGGAAGCTTAACCTTCACATTGTTCCTCAAGGTTTTCTTTCCACCTTGGTGGCGAAACCTACCCTTACGGACCAGATCGTCAAGGCACAGAAGGTAGATCCGAGAATCTCCCGCATCAAGAGAAACATCAAGAAAGGAATTGCGAATTGTTTCTCCATTAATGATCAAGGGGTCGTATACTTCGGGAATCGACTAGTGGTTCCCAAAGTGCGAAACCTGAGGCGATTGATCCTTAAGGAGGCTCATGAATCTCCTCTCACCATTCATCCCGGTAGTACTAAGATGTATCAGGACCTACGCCAGAGGTTCTGGTGGACTAGGATGAAGAGAGAAATTGCTCAGTATATTGCTAATTGCGACGTCTGTCGTCGTGTAAAAGCAGAGCATCAACGGCCTGCTGGCACCCTTCAACCCTTAGCTATTCCTGAATGGAAATGGGATAAAATTGGTATGGATTTCATTACCGGTTTTCCCAGGACCAAGAGAGGGAATAATGCTATCTTCGTCGTTGTCGATCGTCTTTCCAAAGTAGCCCATTTCCTACCTGTTCGTGAGAGTATAACCGCTAGTTAATTGGCAGACTTATACATCTCCCGGATAGTGTCTCTCCATGGTGTTCCTTTGTAAATTAACTCGGATCGAGGAAGTCTTTTCACCTCTCGATTTTGGGAAAGTTTCCAAAATGCTATGGGAACCCGTCTCTCCTTTAGCACCGCTTTCCACCCTCAGTCGAGTGGTCAAGTGGAATGCGTCAACCAGATTCTAGAAGACATGCTTCGAGCCTCTGTTATCTCATTCGGAATGGATTGGGAGAAGTGCCTTCCATTTGCCGAATTCGCTTACAACAACAGCTATCAATCTAGCTTGGGTAAAGCCCCTTTTGAAGTTCTCTATGGACGACGGTGTCAAACACCCCTTAACTGGTCAGAGACTGGGGAAAGACAATTCTTTGGCCCGGATATGATTCAGGAAGCAGAAGAGCAAGTTCGCATCGTTCGTGAAAAGTTGAAAACAGCCCAATCTCGTCAAAAGAGTCAATATGACCGAAAACATAAGGCTATGACTTTCGAGGTTGACGAGAAGGCTTATCTTCGGGTTACCCCTCTGAAGGGAACCCATCGTTTCGGTATCAAAGCCAAATTGGCTCCTCGTTACATTGGACCTTTTCGCATTCTCGCTAAACGAGGAGAAGTTGCCTACCAGTTGGAACTACCTCCGCACCTCTCCAGAGTCCACGATGTCTTCCACGTTTCCCAACTCAGGCGATGCTTCTCGGATCCTATCCGTGGAGTGGACCACGAAACGCTTGATCTCCAAGATAATCTTACATATCGAGAGTACCCCATTCGTATCCTCGATCAGGCCGAGCGTACCACTCGACGTCATAATATCAAGTTTCTCAAAGTACAATGGTCGCACCATTCTGAGGATGAAGCAACTTGGGAAAGGGAGGATCGTCTTCGACTTGAGTATCCCGCCTTCTTTCCGGAGGAACCCAAATCTCGAGACGAGATTCTTTTGAGTGGGGGTGAGTTGTCACATCCTAGTTAGCCATGCATTAGAGTGTTGCATCATGTTTACTCTTTCATCAGAAACCTGAAATGGGGATGACAGAACCCCCAGTCCCCTCTGAAACCAATTAGGGTTTACTAAAAACTTTTTCAATGAACCTGAAATGCCCTTCTAAAATGCCCATCATTTTTTGTCTTGGTTCAGAACCTCTGCCAAAAGTGATGCACATTTTCCTAGGCCATCTTAGGGTTTTTGAATTAAATCATAAATATTTGAATTTGGGCATTTAAAATTATATAAAATATTTAAATTCTCAAATATCTCCAAACTAAAATGTTTCATGTTGGAAATAATCCAACTATGGACCAGGAGTAGTTTGGTGATTTTAGGA
>NC_041386.1:235136795-235159953 GCF_002162155.2 Triticum dicoccoides | reverse complement strand
GCGCTCCCCCGCCATGACCGACGCCACCATCGCCGTGCCTTCGTCGTAGCCGTGCTTCCCGCCGCCCGTGCGTCCTCTCATCGTGTCCAGGAGCTCCGCCGCTGTCCACTCCATCGAGCAAGCCGAGCCCCGAGCGCTCGCAACGCCCGAGTGCACCGCAACGACCTCGCCCGAACCGCCGTCGCCGGAGATCCCCTTCAACGCCGTCGTCGCTCCGGTCCATCTCCGGCCGCACCAAGGGCTTCGTCGCACTCACTGTGAGCTTATCCATCTTTCCCCCCCTCCTTTTCTTGCTCCCGAGCCGTGTAGCGACCTCCCGGAGCTCAACCGCACCCACCGCCGTGGAGCTCGTCGCCGACGTGCTCCCGGTCACCCTCCGACCACTCCACGGTGTCCATCATACTCACCGTGTCACGTAGCACCTAGCTAGCTACTCCCCGCGCCTCACTGACCCCTCTAGCGTCAAGTTCGTCTTCGGCCGAACCCCGGTGGCCGCCAAAGTCGTCGCCGGCGCCAACTCCGGCCACCCCGACCCCAACGGACTCCACCAAGAGCTGCGACTCGTCCTCAGCTCCACTCCGGTGGTCTCCGCGACCCATTTGGTGGCCGAAACAGCCAAAACCACTTCCGCCGCCGCGTCGGGCCCGCCGGCGGCTAAACGCCGGTGCAGCCGACCCGGGTTTGACCACGGGTGGGCCCTGGTTGACTCCCCTGAGTCAATGACAGGTGGGGTCCAACCCTGTTAATTAAACAGGTTTAGTTTTATTTAAACTTTAATTAAATTAATCACCCTGACACGCGGGACCCACTGTCAGGTTTGACCTGGACATGTCCCGTTGACCTGCTGACGTCACACTGACGTCAGGCTGACGCAATAATTGATTTTCTGGAATTAATCTAATATAGGAAATTCCAGAATATAGTTTAAACTTTAAAAATTCATAACTTTTATTCTGTAACTCCAAATCAGACAAATTATATATGAAAAATGATCAGAAAAATCCAATCTATCCATCTGTACTATTTTCATGCATGATTAAACAAGTTAACCTGATGTTTAATACAGAACAAGGAAAAACACTTTAAAGGGCCATGTTTGAGTTTGAATTAGCCCAACACACTCATATTGCTATGTTTCATGCATGCATCATATTGATGCACATTGTTTGGTGATGGTTGTGTATCGGTGTTCTTTGCGACAGGTTCTGCCTCCGAGGAGTATCGTGATTACCCTCACGAAGAACCGTATCAGTGCATCGAACCATCAGGCAAGCAACCAACCATTTGATCATATCGATACAATCCCATGTTCTCGCTCCTGCTCTCTTTTACTGCATTAAGACAACGCGTTTCAAACTGCTGTGTGCTACGGTAGTTGAACCCACTTCCTCTGCATGACCTGTCATTGCCACAGTAACTAGATGAAACCCACTAGCATGTGTAGGAGTTGATTGAGCCATATGTATGTGTTGTTCCTACCTTGCTATGCCTGCTATGCTTAGAGTCATGTCAGGTCTGGTTCATCTGGGTGATGGGCTAGAGTGAAATGATTATGTCGGTAATGAGAGTGGTGTGGTGAACACGATTTGGTAAAGGTATCGATGAGAGGCCATGTAGGAGTACATGGTGGGTTGTTTCATTGAAGCCGGCCTTAAGCACTGAGATCTGTATGTGTGATTTAAGAATCAGCTACTACCATGCATTGGGCCCGAAACCAATGGACCCTCTCGGCTTCTTATTCACCCTAGTTCTCCGTCCAGGAGTTGCAAGTAGTTTCTGGTGTTTGTAGCCTACTGGAGGCCGTGGACAGCGCTGACCGTAGGGGTGGGCTGTGATGCGGTAGGTACGTGGCCGGGTGTACCGAATACCCGTTAGGTATCTCGGGAACCCTGTTCACATCGTTCGGGGCCGTATGGGAAACCTCGGCCGGACTCCCTACGGATGGAACCTGGATAGGCGATAAACCTGGACTGGAGGCTTAGGTGATTAGGTAGGTCGTGGCCGACACCCACGTTGGGCTTCCGCTTGAAGGTTGCCGAGTACATGTCGTGTAAACGACGGTAAGTGGTGAGAGCGTGTATGAAGAAGTACACCCCTGCAGGGTTATCATGATCTATTAGAATAGCCGCGTCCGCGGTAAAGGACTACTTGGTTGCCTATACAGTAAACGGAAACTACTAAAAGACTCAAGATAAGTGTGAGTGCCGAGGAGGGCTCTTCCGCAGGAAGACGGAGGTGAATCCTCGGTAGTGTATTGAAGTGGTGAGTAGCGGACTCGTGTGCGCAAACCATTTCAAGTTGGAGTCTCGTAGGTTAGCCTAGCCAAGAGTCAAAGCTGGCTTGCTGCAATAACTCCACCAACCCTTCTTGATAATATGCATGTATGTAGGATCTGATGTAAGTCTTGCTGAGTACCTTTGTACTCATGTTGCTATAATTTACATTTTTACAGAAGACGCTGCAACCCCTTCTGATGGGTTCCACATAGACGTTGACATCAATGAGTAGGCTAAGGCCCAGGTGGTGATCCTGAGCTTGTGAAGGACCTCGTAGTATAGCTAGGCTTTCCAAGCCTCTTCTATTTTTCTAGTTGTCTGTACTCAGACAAGTTACTTCCGCTGCTAGTTTGTATGACTGTACAACTTGAATGCTGGGTCGTGTGACCCGTACCTTTGTGTATGTTATGTATGGCTCTCTGAGCCTTAAATAAAGTACTTGTGTCGTAGAGTCATGTTGTGATGCCTTGTTGTATTTGCACATATCGAGCATATTGTGTGTATGATTGAAGTGCTTGGTATGTGTGGGATCTGACTATCTAGTTGTTTATCTTTAGTAGCCTCTCTTACCGGGAAATGTCTCCTAGTGTTACCGCTGAGCCATGGTAGCTTGCTACTGCTCTGGAACACTTAGGCTGGCCGGCATGTGTCCTTCTTCGTTCCGGTGTCTGTCCCTTCGGGGAAATGTCACGCATTGAGTACCGGAGTCCTGTTAGCCCGCTACAGCCCGGTTTACCGGAGTCCTGCTAGCCCAGTGCTACAGCCCGGACCCACTTGTTGATGACCGACACGTTCGAAGCTGGGTCATGGATGCCTGTCCCTGTAAGTCTGTGCCACTTTGGGTTTACGACTAGTCATGTCAGCCCGGGCTCCTTATCATATGGATGCTAGCGACACTATCATATACGTGAGCCAAAAGGCGCAAATGGTCCCGGGCAAAGGTAAGGCGACACCCGTGGGGATACCGTGCGTGAGGCCACAAAGTGATATGAGGTGTTACCGTCTAGATCGATGTGACATCGAGTCGGGGTCCTGACAGAAGCTGTAACGCCCCAGATATAACTTTCCCAATTTGTACTCCAACTCTTGCCATTTCCGGTGTTAAGTTATATTTATTTCTCGGGTTCGGGTCTTTGTCTCCATGTGTTGTTGTCTTTGTCATGCATCTCATATCATGTCATCATGTGCATTGCATTTGCATACGTGTTCATCTCATGCATTCGAGCATTTTCCCTGTTGTCCGTTTTGCATTCCGGCGCTTCGTTCTCCTCTGGTGGTCATTTCTACCTTTCTTTTGTGTGTGGGGATTAAACATATCCAGATTGGACCGAGACTTGCCAAGCGGCCTTGGTTTACTACCTGTAGACCACCTGTCAAGTTTCATGTCATTTGGACTTCGTTTGATACTCCAACGGTTAGCCGAGGGACCGAAAAAGGCTCGTGTGTGTTGCAGCCCAACACCCCTCCATTTTGGCCCCAAACCCACCAAACTCTGCTCCATGTCCTAGAGCGTTCGATCACGATCGCGTGGCCGAAAACTGCACCTCATTTGGACTCTCCTAGCTCCACTTATGCCTATAAATAGACCCCTCCAATTTCGGATCTCTCCTCCCCCACGAAACCCTAAAAATCTACTTCGCCGCCATCGGACACGTCTGGCCGCAACCGGACGCGTCCGCCCGCCACCGCCGACCAACGGGACGCCGCCACGTCAGCCCGCGACGCCCCACATCGCCGCCTTAGCACCGCCGGCCCGCCAGGCCCACGCTGGGCCCCCGAGGGCCCGAAGCCACCGCCGCCCGCGCCTGTTGCTACGCCGCCTCCTTCCCCGCGTCCGGCGCCCGACGCCACCGCACCGGCATGGCACCGCCGCACCACCTCGCCGCCCTGCCGCGGGACCCCGCCGCCCGACGCGTTGCCCGGACGCGCCGCTCCCGCCGGCAGCCGCCGCCGCCACCGCGGGCCCCTGCGCCGCCGCCTCCGGTCGCCGGCGACGTCGCCACCGCCGGCCGCCGTCCTTGCCCACCTCGCCGTCGTCCTCGGCATCCTCGCCGGAGAGCTTCGGTGAACAGTGCCGCCGCCGCCTCGGTTTCCGTGCAACCCTAGATCTGGGGTTGTTTTTTTTTCTCTAAGTCATTAAATTTTTAGTCCAAGTTGCTATGTTTGAGGCTCCATAACTTTGCATTCGTAGCTCCGATTTGGGCATATAGCATATAAAAATGTTCGCCTCGACGAGTACATCATTTCATTCCATTGCATAATTTTCATTTGAGCTCATCTTGATGCCCGAAATGCTGTTAGAAGGCGGCTTCGTGAGTTAATTGTCAGATCTGCTAGTTCATCTTAGACTTTTGTCATTTTTGCCATGATTATTGTGTGCATGCTATGCCTCTGAGTCCTTTATATGTTTTGTTAAGAATTTTGTCTTCTTTCCAGAGGTGCAACCCATGCATTTTTAGGATGTGCGTGGTGACTTGTGCAAGATTGCAAAGTGAGGCACCCGGTAAATCTGTTTTCAGAGACTTAGTTGTTTTCACTAAGTCTGGGATTATTTAGTTCATGATGCCATATATTCAGCTTGTTTCCTAGTGATCCGTGCCACTTTTGAGGATGATCAATTAAGGAGTTTTGTTAATCATGTTATGCTCTGTCCATCCATGTCTTTATTTGCAATTATGGAGCAGCCTAGCTTGAGTCAATCAAGCTCTACTTTTGCTTCGTTGTGAATCTGGGCAGGTCGTCAACTCGTTTGCGATTTTGCCGATGTTGTTGTAGTTGATCTGTGCATGCTATGCCATTGTTATTGCCATGTATAGCTAGAATTTTGTGCCTTCGTAATGTATGTATGCTTGCCTTGCCATGACTTGCCCCATGGTGAGTGCATCGAGTTCGTTTACATGCCTTCGTGAGTTATATTTCAGCATGTCTCAGTTTTCATTAAGTCTGAAAACTGATTGTGTTTTAGCTATGTTCGTGTGCCCGTTAGTATATTTTGTGATCCCTTTTGGCCCCAGGTCACTTAGCGACTTTTGTTAAGCTTGTTGAGTAGCTCCATGCCATGTTCTTCTTTGTCTTAATCAGCTCATGTATCATGTTGTTTTGCTGCTCCGAAGAGGGCTTCGTGATCTGAAATTTCAGACAAGTGTTAATTTCACTAAGTCTGGAATCTGTTTTGCATTTGCGTTTTTGCCATGCTTGTTTGAACCTCATAATGGATGAATTGGCCGTGGCTCAGTGCTAGTCTTTTGGTAAGAATCTTGTGTGCATCCCTGCCATGTATTTTATTGTCATGTTTGGTGGCTGTAGCATGTTCATTTCATTGCGTTTAGATGCCTACTTGCTGTAATCGCAGACCGGTGTCATTTTTTGAAACGCTTGCCATTTCCAAACCGTAACTCCGATTCCGGCGTTCTTTATATCGTTTTCAAGCGATTTCATCTCATATTTCTAGTGGCAACCTTGGAATTGCAAGTTGAGGCCAGGTTCATGCTTTTCCTGTCATATCTTGCATTTTGCATCCCGCATCGCATCCCGCATAGCATATCATCATTGCATCATATCGCTTGATCCTTGCACGTGGTTGATTGTATCCTTGTTGCTTGTTTGTCTTGTTTGGGTAGAGTCGGGAGACGAGTTTGCTACCGAGGAGCCCGTTGAGTTTGCTTGTGAGGATCCAGTCAACTCTGACAACTGTGTAGGCAAGATGATCATACCCTCGAAATCACTACTATTTTTGCTATGCTAGTTTGCTCACTCTTGCTATGCCAATGCTATGATGCCTACCTTTTGCTTGTCGGCCTCCCAATTGCCATGTTGAAACTCTAACCCACCATGTCCTAGCAAACCGTTGATTGGCTATGTAACCACTTTGCTCAGCCCCTCTTATAGCGTTGCTAGTTGCAGGTGAAGATTGGAGGCTGTTCCTTGTTGGAACATTTATTTACTTGTTGGGATATCATTATATTGCTATGTTATCTTAATGCATCTATATACTTGGTAAAGGGTGGAAGGCTCGGTCTCTCGCCTAGTGTTTTGTTCCACTCTTGCCGCCCTAGTTTCCGTGATATCGGTGTTATGTTCCCGGATTTTGCGTTCCTTACGCGGTTGGGTTATAATTGGTTACCCCTTGATGTTTCGCCTTGATTAAAGCTTGTCCAGCAATGCCCAACATTGGTCTTACCATTTGCCACCTAGCCTTTTCTTTCCCTTGGGTTCCGCAGACTCAAGGGTCATCTTGTTTTACCCCCCCGGGCCAGTGCTCCTCTGAGTGTTGGTTCAACCTAGAGCACCGCGCGGGGCCGTTCCTCGGCAACTTGGGTTACGATGGCTCCCGTACGCTTAGCTTATCCGGTGTGCCCTGAGAACGAGATATGTGCAGCTCCTATCGGGATTTGTCGGCACAGCGAGTGGTGTTGCTGGTCTTGTTTTAACCTGTCGAAGTGTCTTGAGTTACTGAGATACCGAGTCTGATCGGAATGTCTTGGGAGGAGGTCTATTCCTTCGTTGACCGTGAGAGCTTGTCATGGGCTAAGTTGGGACTCCACTGCAGGGATTGAACTTTCGAAAGCCGTGCCCGCGGTTATGGGCAGATGGGAATTTTTTAACGTCCGGTTGTAGATAACTTGAACCTTAATTAATTAAAATGAATCAACTGAGTTTGTTACCGTGATGGCCTCTTCTCGGCGGAGTCCGGGAAGTGGACACGGTGTTGGAGTAATGTTTGCGCAGGTTGTTCCTCTAGCTTCTCGCTCGTGCTTTGCTTCCTCTTCTCGCTCTCTTTTGCGAATAAGATAGCCACCATACTTGCTAGTCGCTTGCTGCAGCTCCACTCATATTTTACCTTGCCATACCTATAAGCTTAAATAGTCTTGATCGCGAGGGTGCGAGATTGCTGAGTCCCTGTGGCTCACAGATAATATAACTCCAGATGCAGGTCCAGGTGATTCCGCTCCAGGTGACGAGTACGAGCTCAAGTGGGAGTTCGACGAGGACTCTCAGCGATACTACGTGTCTTTTCCTGATGATCAGTAGTGGTGCCTAGTTGGGGTTTGATTTGGGGCCTTGTCGCATGTTGGGTTATCTTCTATTTTGGCGCCGTAGTCGGGCCATGAGTGTTTGGATGATGTACGTTATTTATGTACTCTGATGTGACGTGGCGAGTGTAAGCCAACTATGTATCTCCCCCTTTTATCATATATTACATGGGATGTTGTGATGATTGCCTAACTTGCGACATTGCTTTCAACGCGGTTATGTCTCTAAGTCGTGCCTCGACACGTGGGAGCTATATATGCATCGAGGGCGTTACAGAAGCAATGTTGCTCCACTGTCGCTTGCCCCCCCCCCCTGTCGCGGTTACGGCGGCGGTGGGAACCAGGAAGGATGGTGGCACAACAACCTCAAATGGTTCAGGCAGCATGGTCACCATGCAAGCCCCGTCCGGGAAATGGGACAAGGTGTAACGGAACAAGGTTTCTCTCTCTGCCACTCTCACTTATCAACAATCTAGCTACTCTGGGTTTAGCATCATCAATGTCTATGAGACCGCGCAATACTTGGTCTATCATTCACCCTTCTTAGGGGAATCCTGAGTAGAGCATCGGTGCAAACCCGTTGATCGACGCACCGGCAAGTATGCTCCGGCAAGGCCATCCACGTCAGCGTGACTTTTATGCCAGCTATCGTCAGATTGTTTGAAAAGTGTAAAGAGGAGGAGGGAGAAACCGGTCGTGCCTCGCATCGTGTCGTACTGCCCATAAGATACATATAATTCCTACAGGCACCTGCTTGGAGCCGGAAAGCAACACGCGCGGTGCCATCCCTCCGGAAACATGTGAGCCCGACAAGCGGCGGCAACTGAAGGGAGTGGAAGGAAGCGAGGATAAAAGTTCATTCCACTCAATCGTAACTCTATTGTAGACCTAGAATCTGCATTTGTATATCCCTCGAATACCAAGGTGTTCGTATGAATAAATCTTTCATGTGACAACACCTTAGAAGTCTTTGTTTGCGCCCTCATTCTATTCTGAGCCTGCTCGCAGAATGAGTGGCTGCGTCAAAAACTACCAAGGAAAAACCTGCCGGGATGTATCCTCACCAAAATGAGTGTTAAGGGCCCGACCCTTATGACAATTGCGGCAATATGATACTGGCAAGCAACCAAAAAACTCAAATGCCAATGGGTGAATGCAAGAGGGATAAACATGCAATTGAAATTAAGTAATGACATTAGTTCTACACGAACATAAGCAGTATGGACCCTAGACACGAAGCATGCATAATGTTTTCGTTATAGGGCATCCAAAACAACAAGAGTTATTCAAGGCCGTGCCTAGCGGGCTCACAAGGCCCTGGGGACGGCAAGGACCTTTTCGGCGAAGGGGGCATCCTTCTTCTTGGCAGTAGAAACGTTTGCGTCCCCCGGCAGCTTCCTGAAGCCATCGGCTAGACCGAAGTCTGTGTGACGGTAGGCGATGTTGCTAAAGAACATGAAGAGCGCGTTGCGGGCAAGCTTCGAGGATTCACTTGTGAAGTGATCAGCCCTTCCTCCTTCATGGATTTTCAGCTTTTCGATCAACTTGTTGAAGAAGAGCCCTAGCTTGACGCTGGGGACTTCCTGCCTGCTGGCCGAGAAGACTGGCACCTCCATGCCCATGCTGTAGTTTGAGTAGTGAGTCACTCGGTGATGTCAATCAACCTCTTGATCCAAAGGTCGACCTGATCAGAGTGGTTGGCCAGCTTGTCCTCTGCCTCTTTCCGAAGGAGCCTTGTAATATCCAGGTCCTTCCTTAGCTGCTTCTCGCGGACCTCGCAAGATTCGATCGAGCTCTCCAAGGTGCCAACCCTGGCCTTCATGTCCTTAATGGTGTCGTTGGCAGTCTTAAGGTCTTAGCTCTTGAAGGCAAGCTCTGATTGCACCTCCTTCAGAAGGGTCTCTGCTTTCTGCGCATCCTCCTTGAGGGTCACAACCTCCTTGACACTTTTGGCGAGCTCTTCTATTAGTTTCGCCACTTGTTGGTCGAGATCAACCGTGGCAGTGGATGCAACAGAAAGGTCATCAGCAAGCTTCTTGGGCAGCAGAGTCAGCAGTAAGGGCATCCAAGGCCGCCCTATGCTTGTCCTCCTACTCCTTGGTGCGCTATTGTACGAGGGCTTCTAGTTCACCATCCTTGGCACAAAGGGTGGCCTCGAGATTCTCCTCCTGGGAAGAGATGTTCCGCTCCCCGGCGTCTAAAAGCATTGTGCTCTCCGCCAGGCGGCCCTCCCGGGCAATGACATCCTCCCTTGCCATGGAGATCGTTTCCTGCTGCCGCAACAGAACTTGGGACTACTTGCCGTGCCACTCGGGCAGCTCGATACCCTTGTCCCTCAGCGTCTAGTCCACTTGGTTTTTGGAGTTGCTCTGCTCTTTAAGTGCCTGCCATTTCTGGCTATGTCGGCTCCGCATCTATTTTACCCCTACCGCCACAGACTCTAGGAAGGACAAGTCCATGGAGACGTTGATGGAGGCGTCCACCTCTTCAACCCCCTAGTACAGCTACGCCAAGATGCACTGGATTTCTTCATCGAGCTCCGCGCTCGTCGCAGGTGATGAACCGGGGGCTCCGACTCCAGGCTGCGCAAGAACCAACGCTAATTGGCTCGAAGCTGGCTGCGAGGTCTCTGCCAAGTTGCCAAAAGAGGGAAGGGGGTTCATGGTTGGGAGAGGTTCTTTCTCTTCAATCAGCACCCCCGATGTTGGCGTGCCACCAGGGGTTTCCTCCGGTTCCTTCGGGAGCTCGTTGACGCCCCCAGCAGCATGTACCTACTCCTCCGCGGCGACAATCTTGGCAGCCTCTTCTACAACATCTTTCACTATGCCGATCACCTCCTCCAACAACTCAGGCTCTTTAATCAGAGGGGATGCAATCGAAGACAACAAGCAATGATAAAGATACGGAGGCATTGGTAGGCCAGAGACATGGAGCAAAATGATAAGAGCAGCAGAACACTAAAGAGCAAATGAATTACTCGGAGATGCCATCCGTGGAGGAGCTTCAGTTTCCGACAACATTAGTTGCCGGGCCATAGCCACAATCCCCTCCCTCAGCAACCACAGCTCCTTCCGTGAAAGACTTCGCCGTGGATTCCTTGGCTCGATCGGCAGGCGGAGTGGGTCCCTCTTGGAAGGAATCGCCCTGAGTGACCTCCCTTCCTCCCCAGGCTGGGGAGGTGAGGCACTCTCCTACATTGCCCTTGGCAGGAGGAACCGGTCATGTGCTTTCGAGCTGGGGCTCTGCTGGGGGCTTGGTGTCGGATCGATTGAGCTGCTTCTCGCCAAACCCGTACCCTCCATGGACTTCGGTAGCTCCACCTGCTGGAACCATTTGGTCCGGTGAGTGAGGGTCTTGCCCTCCTCTTCCTCCTCCCTAGCATGGACGAAAATCAAAATCAGTCAGCAAACAGACGAACGTATAGAAACTACAGCAAGGAAGGGAGAGTGTTCTTCCTTACTCTTCGTCAATAAGCATGGAGCTCAGCTCGAACTCCATGGGCGGTGAGGGAGATAACCCACAAGTATAGGGGACCGCAACAGTTTTCGAGGGTAAAATATTCAACCCAAATTTATTGATTCGACACAAGGGGAGCAAAAGAATATTCTCAAGTATTAGCAGCTGAGTTGTCAATTCAACCACAACTAGAAACTTAATATCCACAGCAAAGTGTTTAGTAGCAAAGCAATATGATAGTAGTGGTAACGATAGCAAAAGGTAACGGTATCAAAAGTAATATTTTTGGGTTTTGTAGTCATTGTAATAGTAGGAATGGAAAAGTAAATAAGCGAAGAACAATATATGGAAAAGCTCGTAGGCATTGGATCAGTGATGGAGAATTATGCCGGATGCAATCGGTCATGTAACAGTCATAACCTAGGGTGACATAGAACTAGATCCAGTTCATCAATGTAATGTAGGCATGTATTCCGAATATAGTCATACGTGCTTATGGACAAGAACTTGCATGACATCTTTTGTCCTACCCTCCCGTGGCAGCGGGGTCCTAATGGAAACTAAGGGATATTAAGGCCTCCTATTAATAGAGTACCAGACCAAAGCATTAACACATAGTGAATACATGAACTCCTCAAACTAGGGTTATCACTGGTAAGTATCTCGATTATTGTCACTTCGGGGTTAACGGATCATAAAACATAATAGGTGACTATAGATTTGCAAGATAGGATCAAGAACTCTCATATATTCATGAAAACATAATAGGTTCAGATCTGAAATCATGGCACTCAGCCCTAGTGACAAGCATTAAGCATAGCAAAGTCATAGCAACATCAATCCCAGAACATAGTGGATACTAGGGATCAAACCCTAACTAACTAACTCGATTACATGATAAATCTCATCCAACCCATCATCGTCCAGCAAGCCTACGATGGAATTGCTCACGCACGGCGGTGAGCATCATGAAATTGGTGAGGGAGGAATGTTGATGATGACGATGGCAACGGATTCCCCTCTCCGGAGCCCCGAACGGACTCCAGATCAACCCTCCCGAGAGAGTTTAGGGCTTGGCGGCGGCTCCGTATCGTAAAACACGATCAATCCTTCTCTGTGATTTTTTTCTCCCCGAAAGTGAATATATGGAGTCAAGGTTGAGGTCGATGGAGCGTCAGGGGGCCCGCGAGGCAGGGGGCGCGCCCCCCACTCTCGTGGACAGGGTGTGGGCCCCCTGATGTGGATCTTTCTTCCAGTATTTTTTATATATTCCAAAATAATTCTCCGTTGATTTTCAGGTCATTCCGAGAACTATTATTTCTGCACAAAAATAACACCATGGCAATTCTGATAAAAATAGCGTTAGTCCGGGTTAGTTCCATTCAAATCATGCAATTTAGAGTCCAAAACAAGGGCAAAAGTGTTTGGAAAAGTAGATACGACAGAGACGTATCAACTCCCCCAAGCTTAAACCTTTGCTTGTCCTCAAGCAATTCAGTTGATAAACTGAAAGTGATAAAGAAAAACTTTTACAAACTCTGTTTTCTCTTGTTGTTGTAAATATGTAAAGCCAGCATTCAAGTTTTGAGGAAAGATTATGAACTAACCGTATTCACAATAACACTTAGGTCTCATGTTTACTCATATCAATGACATAATCAACTAGCGAGCAATAATAATAAATCTTGGATGACAACACTTTCTCAAAACAATCATAATACGATATGACAAGATGGTATCTCGCTAGCCCTTTCTGAGACCGCAAAACATAAATGCAGATCACCTTTAAAGATCAAGTGCTGACTAGACATTGTAATTCATGGTAAAAGAGATCCAGTCAAGTCATACCCAATATAAACTAAAAGTAATGGATGCAAATGACAGCGGTGCTCTCCAACTGGTGCTTTTTAATAAGAGGATGATGACTCAACATAAAAGTAAATCGATAGGCCCTTCGTAGAGGGAAGCCAGGATTTGTAGAGGTGCCAGAGCTCGATTTTGAAATAGATATGAATAATATTTTGAGTGGTATACTTTCATTGTCAACATAACAACCGAGAGATCTCGATATCTTCCATGCTACACACATTATAGGCGGTTCCCAAACAGAATGGTAAAGTTTATACTCCCCCTCCACCAACAAGCATCAATCCATGGCTTGCTCGAAACAAAGAGTGCCTCCAACTAACAAGAGTCCGGGGGAGTTTTGTTTGCAGTTATTTTGATTTGATTTGCATAAAGCATGGGACTAGGCATCCCGGTGACCAGCCACTTTCTCGTGAGTGAGGAGCGGAGTCCATTCCTCTTGAGAATAACCCGCCTAGCATGGAAGATACAAACAGCCCTAGTTGATGCATGAGCTATTCGAGCATACAAAACAGAATGTTTATTTGAAGGTTTATAGTTTGGCACATACAAATTTACTTGGAACGGCAGGTAGATACCGTATATAGGAAGGTGTGGTGGACTCATATGTTACAACTTTGGGGTTTATGGAATTGGATGCACAAGCAGTATTCCCGCTTAGTACAAGTGAAGGCTAGAAAAAGACTGGGAAGCGACCAGCTAGAGAGCGACAATAGTCATGAACATGCATTAAAATTTATCAACACCGAATGCAAGCATGAGTAGGATATAATGCACCATGAACATAAATATCGTAGAGGATATGTTGATTTTGTTTCAACTACATGCGTGAACATGTGCCAAGTCAAGCCACTCGAATAATTCAAAGGAGGATACCACCCTATCATAACACATCACAACCATTTTAATAGAATGTTGGCACGCAAGGTAAACCATTATAAGCTCCTAGCTAATTAAGCATGGCATAAGCAACTATAATCTCTAATTGTCATTGCAAACATGTTTCTTTCATAATAGGCTGAATCAGGAACGATGAACTAATCCTATTTACAAAAACAAGAGAGGTCGAGTTCATACCAGCTTTTCTCATCTCAATAAGTTCATCATATGATCATCATTATTGCCTTTCACTTGCACGACCGAATAGTGTGTATAATAATAATAGTGCACGTGCATTGGACTAAGTTGGAATCTGCAAGCATTAAATTCAAGAGAGAATACAAGGTAATATGGGCTCTTTGTTAAATCAACAATAATGCATATGAGAGCCACTCAACATTTTCATTATGGTCTTATCCTCTCGGCCCGCAAAGAACAAGAAAAGAAATAAAACTATTTACATGGGAAAGCTCCCAACAAGCAAAAGAAGAACGAGAAATCTTTTTGGGTTTTCTTTTAATTATTACTACTACAGGCATGGAAAGTAAATTGACTAAAAGCTACAACTAAATTTTTTGTTTTTCTTAAGGTTTATCAAACGCATAAGAAGAAAGCATAAAAAGGAAAATAAACTAGCATGGATATTACAATGAAAAAGTATGAGCGCCGACAACTAGCATGAGTGTGTGAGCATGAATGTAATGTCGGTGAGAGATACGTACTCCCCCAAGCTTAGGCTTTTGGCCTAAGTTGGTCTATGGCCACGGCTGGCGTGGCGGATATCCAAAGTAATAGTTGGGTCATACTGAGAAGAATCCCCCTGGTGCCACTGGTTGGCAATCTCTTCCGGATTCCACTGATAAATAGACTGCCGGTGAGGATCAAATTGTGGTTCCGGCTCTGGCTCTGGAGCTGGTGTGGGGTTTCGGTAGGAGTGAATGGCCTCCGGCGGAACAAGGTACTTGCCTGCAGATAAGTCAAACAAGGAAGGAGCAGGCAAAGTAATAGTCTCAGGGTGATTTTTATAATATCACCTTGTACTTAAGAAACTTTTCCTTATTCTTAACGATAAAATCATGTGCTACCATACTCTTATAGTCTAGAAAAACAGGAGGCAACAACTTTTCTTCTTTCTCATAATGCCTAATAGGTATGTTAAAGTGTGCAACGAGGCGCGAGGCAAAGATGCCTCCAAGGACAGGGCCCTTAGTATGGTTAAGATTTAACCGCTTTGCAACAATAGCGCCCATACTAAATGTGTCATCACAGAACAAGGCATGGCACAAAATAACAATATCAGGGGCACTAAGGCTGCCACAGTTTCCGCGACCAATTAAGCATCTACTAGCAAATATTGCAAAGTAACATAAAACAGGAAAATGTATGCTAGTAATTCTTGCATCAAAAAACTTCCTCGTTTCCACTACAGCAATTTTATCAATAAACCCTTCCACATCATCACGATGTGGTTCCTCTACGCTGCCATCAAAAGGTATCAAACAGACCCGACAAAAACCACGAAGTTACATCTCCTTATGCTCATCATATAAATAAACTTCCACCATAGGTGGTGAGCTCCTAGCATAGAAATGAAAGTTTTGCACGAAGATATTGGTGAGTAAGAGATACTACTCGCGTTGGTCATGGAGGAAGGCGGTGAGGCTTGCATTCTCAGCCAATTCATAGAAATCATCATAAATCCCGGCTGCTCTCAAGAAATCATCACAAGGCCATTCACACGGCCGAACCTCCGTGGTGCGAGGGAGATTATACTTGGGCTTCTTGTTCTCTTCACTTTGTTTATCCTTCGAGCTTCGGCTCGATGAGCCCCTAAAAAATCTCTTCATCTTTTTTTGAAAATTGCTGAAATTTTTAGTAACTTCAAAATAAAAGTGAACCAACCTCAACAAAATTGATATCAACTACTCCTACAAGTGCCTATAGTCTATATTATGCATTAAAACTACTTTTGACCACATAAATTTGACATGCAAGCTCAAGAAGAAGGTCACCTAAGCAGCAAAAATTTGCAATGAATAAAGCACTAGAACAAAAACTAATTGGACCATTGGAGGAGTCACATACCAAAGAATAATCCCTCAAATTAGTTTTCTAAATGGAGCTTTGAGCAAGGAGATCGAAAATGGCAGCAAGATGAGCTTGGACTCGGGTTTGAGCTGGTTGGTGATTTTTGTGGGAGGAAGAAGGAGTGTGTGGCAGCTGGAATAAGTGGAGGGGAGCCACCGTGGGCCCATGAGGCAGGGAGGCGCGCATAGGGGGGTGGGCCCGCCCTGGACCCTCGTGGCCAGGTGCTTGCTCCCCTGCTGCGTTCTCAGTGCCAGATATTCTAAAATATTATAGAAAAAATCATATTTAATTTTTAGGGCATTTGGAGAACTTTTGTTTTCGGTGTATTTTTTATTGCATTGATAACTCAGAAAACAGATAGAAAAATACTATTTTTTGCTTTATTTAATATAAATAACATAAAGTAAAAAGAGGGTACAGAGAGTTGTGTTTTCTAAATTCATCCATCTCATGCTCATCAAAAGGAATCCACTAACAAGGTTGATCAAGTCTTGTTAACAAACTCATTCCGAATTGCATGAAACCGGAGAATTTCTGAATAACACTAGGTTACCTCAACGGGGATGTGCATGTCCCCAACAATAAGAGTATCATATTTCTTTTTGATAGTAGGAAGAGGAAATTCAAAACCTCCAATAGTAATTGTTGAAATTTTTCCAATAGAATTGATAATGTGGACTTGAGGTTGTTTCCTCGGAAAGTGTACCGTATGCTCATTACCATTAACATGAAAAGTGACATTGCCTTTGGTGCAATCAATAACAGCCCCTGCAGTATTCAAAAAGGGTCTTCCAAGAATAATCGGGAATATCCAGAATAACAAAGTCTGTTAAAATAGTAACGTTTGCAACCACAACAGGCACATCCTCACAAATACCGAGAGGTATAGCAGTTGATTTATTAGCCATTTGCAAAGATATTTCAGTAGGTGTCAACTTACTCAAATCAAGTCTACGATATAAAGAGAGGCATAACACTAACACTATCTCCAAGATCACATAAAGTTGTTTTAATATAGTTTCTTTTAATGGAGCATGGTATAGTTGGTACTCCTGGATCTCCAAGTTTCTTTGGTATTCCACCCTTAAAAGTATAATTAGCAAGCATGGTGGAAATTTCATCTTCCGGTATCTTTCTCTTATTAGTAACAATTTCCTTCATATATTTAGCATAAGGATGCATTTTAAGCATATTAGTAAAACGCTCACGCAAAAAGATAGGTCTAATCATTTCAGCAAAGTGCTCAAAATCCTCATCATCCTTTTTCTTGGATGGTTTAGGAGGAAAAGGCATGGGTTTCTGAACCCATGGTTCTATTTCTTTACCGTGCTTCCTAGCAACAAAGTCTCTCTTATCATAATGTTGATTCTTTGATTGTGGGTTATCAAGATCAACATTAGGTTCAATCTCTACATCATTATCATTGCTAGGTTGAGCATCAACATGAACATCATCATTAACATTATCACTAGGTTGATGTTCATTACCAGGTTGTGTTTCAGCATCAGAAATAGAAATATCATTGGGATTCTTAGGTTTGTCTACAACAGGTTCACTAGAAGCTTGCAAAGTCCTATCATTTTTCTTTTTCTTCCTTTTAGAAGGACTAGGTGCATCTATATTAGTTCTCTGGGAATCTTGCTCAATTCTCTTAGGGTGGCCCTTAGGATACAAAGGTTCTTGAGTCACTTTACCACCTCTAGTTGCAACTCTAACAGCAAAGTCATTATTTTTACTATTCAATTCATTGAACAAATCATTCCGAGCTTTAAGTACTTGTTCTACTTGAGTGGCAACCATAGAAGCATGTTTACTAATAAGTTTAAGTTCACCTTTAACATTAGCCATATAATCACTCAAGTGTTCAATCATGTAAGCATTATGTTTCAATTGTCTACTGACATATGCATTAAAATCTTCTTGCTTAACCATAAAGTTATCAAATGCATCCAAACATTGGCTAGCAAACTTAGTAGGAGGGATTTCAGCTTTATCATATCCACAGAGAGAATTTACCTTTACTACCTATGTCGGGTTATCAAGATCGTGTGTTTCTTCAATAGATGATGAATTAAGACCATGTATTTCTTCATCAGGAGGTAAATTCTTAACATCTTCAGCTTTTATACCTTTTTCTTTCATAGATTTCTTTACCTCTTGCATATCTTCAGGACTAAAAAATAGAATACCCCTTTTCTTCGGAGTTGGCTTAGGAGTTGGTTCAGGAAGTGTCCAATTATTTTCATTAGTCAACATATTATTCAATAGAATTTCAGCTTGATCAACAGTCCTTCCCTTGAAAATACAACCAGCACAACTATCCAGGTAATCTCTGGAAGCATCGGTTAGTCCATTGTAAAATATATCAAGTATTTCATTTTTCTTGAGAGGATGGTTAGGCAAAGCATTAAGTAATTGGAGAAGCCTCCCCCAAGCTTGTGGGAGACTCTCTTCTTCAATTTGCACAAAATTATACATTTCCCTTAAAGCAGCTTGTTTCTTATGAGCAGGGAAATATTTAGTAGAGAAGTAATAAATCATATCCTGGGGACTACGCACACAACCAGGATCAGGAGAATTAAACCATATCTTAGCATCACCCTTTAATGAGAACGGAAATAATTTAAGGATATAATAGTAGCGAGTTTTCTCATCATTAGTAAATAGGGCAGCTATATCATTTAATTTAGTAAGATGTGCCACAACAGTTTTAGATTCATAGCCATTGAAAGGATTAGATTCAACCAAAGTAATTAACTCAGGATCAACAGAGAAATCATAATCCTTATTAGTAATAAAGATAGGTGAAGTAGCATAAGCAGGATCATATTTCATTCTAGCATTCAAAGACTTTTCTTTAAACTTAGCTAATAATTTCTTAAGATCACTTCTATCATTGCAAGAAAGAAAGTCTCTAGCAGTTTCTTCATCCATAACATAACCCTCAGGAACAACAGGCAATTCATATTTAGGGGGAGAATCTTCATCATCACTTTCATCAATATTATCAGTTTCAATAATGTCATTCTCTCTAGCCCTAGCAAGTTGTTCATCAAGAAATTCACCAAGTGGCACAGTAGTATCAAGCATAGAAGTAGTTTCATCATAAGTATCATGCATAGCAGAAGTGGCATCATCAATAACATGTGACATATCAGAATTAATAGCAGAAGCAGGTTTAGGTGTCACAAGCTTACTCAAAATAGAAGGTGAATCAAGTGCAGAGCTAGATGGCAGTTCCTTTCCTTCCCTCGTAGTTGAGGGAAAAATCTTGGTTCTTTGATCTTTCAAGTTCTTCATAATGATAAGCAGATATAAATTCCAAGTGTCTCAAAGAATAGAGCTATGCTCCCCGGCAACGGCGCTAGAAAATGTTATTGATAACCCACAAGTATAGGGGATCGCAACAATTTTTGAGGGTAAAGTATTCAACCCAAATTTATTGATTCAACACAAGGGGAGCCAAAGAATATTCTCAAGTATTAGCAGCTGAGTTGTCAATGCAACCACACCTGGAAACTTAATATCTGCAGCAAAGTGTTTAGTAGTAAAGCAATATCATAGTAGTGGTAACGATAGCAAAAGGTAACAGTAGCAAAAGTAATATTTTTTGGTTTTGTAGTGATTATAACAGTAGCAATGGAAAAGTAAATAAGCGAAGAACATTATATGGAAACTCATAGGCATTGGATCGGTGATGGAGAATTATGCTGGATGCGATCGATCATGTAACAGTCATAACCTAGGGTGCACAGAACTAGCTCCAGTTCATCAATGTAATGTAGGCACGTATTCCGAATAGTCATACGTGCTTATGGAAAAGAACTTGCATGCCATCTTTCGTCCTACCCTCCCGTGGAAGCGGGGTCCTAATGGAAACTAAGGGATATTAAGGCCTCCTTTTAATAGAGTACCGGACCAAAGCATTAACACATAGTGAATACATGAACTCCTCAAACTACGGTCAACACCGGTAAGTATCCCGATTATTGTCACTTCGGGGTTAATTGATCATAACACATAATAGATGACTATAGACTTGCAACATAGTATCAAGAACTATCATATATTGATGAAAACATAATAGGTTTAGATCTGAAATCATGGCACTCGGGCCCTAGTGACAAGCATTAAGCATAGCAAAGTCATAGGAACATCAATGTCAGAACATAGTGGATACTAGGGATCAAACCCTAACAAAACTAACTCGATTACATGATAAATCTCATCCAACCCATCACCGTGCAGCAAGACTACGATGGAATTACTCACGCACGAAGGTGAGCATCATGAAATTGGTGAGGGAGGAAGGTTGATGATGATGATGGCGACGGATTCCCCTCTCCGGAGCCCCGAACGGACTCCAGATCAGCCCTCCCGAGAGAGTTTAGGGCTTGGCGGCGGCTCCATATGGTAAAACGCGATGAATCCTTCTCTCTAATTTTTTCTCTCCCCGAAAGTGAATATTTGGAGTCAAGGTTGAGGTCGGTGGAGCGTCAGGGGGCCCACGAGGCAGGGGGCGCGCCCAAGGGGGTAGGGCGCGCCCCCACCCTCGTAGACAGGGTGTGGGCCCCCTGACATGGATCTTTCTTCCAGTATGTTTTATATATTCCAAAATAAATCTCCATTGATTTTCAGGTCATTCCGAGAACTTTTATTTCTGCACAAAAATAACACCATGGCCATTCTGCTGAAAATAGCATCAGTCCGGGTTAGTTCCATTCAAATCATGCAAGTTAGAGTCCAAAACAATTGCAGAAGTGTTTGGAAAAGTAGATACGACGGGGACGTATCAGAGGGTGACCTACTCCTCTTCACGGTTGGAGGAATGAAGCTTCTCGGCAACTTCGAGCCCTACTGAGGCGTAGGGGTCTCCGATGAGGATGAGCGATGTGAGCAGCTCGAGCCTGACTGAGAGCTGGAGTCGACTCCCGTGGCTGCCAGTTGCTTCGCAGGAGGGGTCTTAGTCCCAGAAAGGCGAGAGGACTATCGGCGCACCGTGTCCGGCTTGCTACCCTTGGAGGTAGTCTTCTTTACCTTCTTGGCTACAGGCACAAGATCGGGAACCGCTGCTCCCCGGCTGGCCATCCGCCTATGAGGGCGCTGGTCCAAGATTGGCTCGGGGGCTTGAGGGCCTCCCGCGACCCACTCCTCCCCGGGCTGCCCCACCAACTCAGCTCCTTCTTCTTCCTGAGCCTCTGCTGCCGGGTTGGCCCGGGGCGTGGCTCCACCAACAGCCTGGTACGACCCATCTTCATCAGCAATCACTCAAGACCCTTGCGAGGGGCCAAGCCTCGTGAGGCGGACGACACCAAGACCTCCCTAGGGGCGGCCTCCTAGGCTGGCTCCCGAGGAGCATAGATATCTATGCAAGGGGCACCTCGCGAGGTCCGCCTAACGTGAGCCATGACGACCAAGGCCAGGCGGGCGCCAACAGGCGCAAAGTGTCAGTTTCCTCTTTGGTGCTAAGGAAGCAAGCGCAGGCGAGGAGTCCCGAGGCATCAGGAAAAGGTTTCCATATCGGTGCAACAAGACCAAGACCAGCAGGACGGCAGGACGGAGGTCACCGCGGAGCCCACGACAGCGTCACCACCAGAGCCATTGGCAGGCGAAAACCACCTTTTGTCAGGATAACTTGTACTAGTTGTCTCCCTTCAAAATTGGCCATTGTGGGATCCCTTCCCGCTGAACATTTGGGAAGAGGACCCGGGCCTCTATAAATAGGGCTAGCCACCACCATAGCAGGGGACAGATCATTCGGACCATCCTCAAACACACCAACTCATCGAGCTCAAGAACACCTCTCCTCAGGAGGCTGTTCATCCGCTATACTAGTTTGTCCTTAGCCCACGAGGCAATCCACCACACCACACTAGAGAAGGGTATTACACCACAACGGTGGCCCCAACCAGTATAAACTCTCGTGTCTCTTGTTCCTTGGGTTCGGCGAGCTAAGCATTGAGATAGTCGTGAGAGCGAGGTAGGGAGAGATCTTCGTGCGCACCCCATTGTTTGAACCTCAAGGGTTTGCCGGAACCCGTAATCCGACGTTTGGCGTGCCAGGTAGGGGTGCGCCGAAGTTTTCTTCTCCATCTACCGACTCGACGTTGCCCTGCGACTCCAATGTCTGATGGCCCAAGGACCCAAGCCGACCATTGGGTAGCTTGGCCTGCCCGAGCACCGCCATCCACTCCAGAAGACCTCAACTCCACTCTCCAGGCGGTCCACGCGCCGCCTAACACCCGCGGGCGCGGGCAGTGCGGGCCGCCGCCCGCCGCCTTCACACCACGGTGCATGCACGCAGCCGCGTGGTGCTCAGGTTACGTTGCGGCAAAGGCACCACACACCCGGCGGGAGCAGGCGAACATGCGAGCCGCGCTCGTCGTGGCACAGAAGCTGCTGCGGTGCAGGCTAGCGGAGACCAACCGCGATGCACTACTGGAACGAGTCGCCGAGCTACTGGACGCCGCCTATAAGGGTACGCCGCCTTTTTTCTCCTTAACCACACCCCAGGTCGTGGCGGAAGCATGCGCGAGGCCCAGGCGAGCCCGCGCACCCCGTGGGGCGTCAGGGAGATCCAACGATGCTGGCGCGAGTCCTGGTGCGGGCCGTCCTGCCGCAACCACGCCTTCGCTAGGAGGGACAAGCATTGACGGCCGGCCGTGAGGAAGCGCCAGGATGCCACACGGCAGCCACCAAGGCCATGCGCCGCAACTGGCGGCTCAAGGCGAGGGGCACCTTAGCGGCGGCTCTGGTGAGATGATCACAGACGCCTACGTGCCCCGCATGGTGAACCTGGAATACTTGCCGGGGGAAGGCCCCAATCCATTCCCCAGACCAGGATGGGCGGCTAGAGGGCCTGAAGCACAGGGATTCCCTGAGCCACCCGGAGGCTTCGCCGACACCTTGAGCGACGATGATGGCGGGGTACGGTTAATACCTTAGGAGCAAGCTTACGCTAACCCTGAACTGCAAGAGAACTAGGCGGCGACAGCACTTAGAGACCTCAGGGCAGTGGCCCAGCCATTGGCAGTAGTGGTGCTCTGGGGGCTGTGCGGGAGAGGCCTGGAGCAAGGCCCTCCCTTGCGCTACACGGAAAAATGCGCTGCACGGAGGTATGCCCTCTGCTGGGGGAAGCACCGGCGAGCCTTTCCCCCTCGGTAGAGGACCCGTGGTTGCTGAGGGCGCCGCCAATGTCCTCTTTGCCCCATGGTCCCGTCTTGGTTTCTGGACGCCCCAATGGTGGTCAAGGATGGCGCAGGGCAGGGCCCTAGCCTGGCGATATGAAGTAAGGCTCACGCCTGTGAAGGTCTCCGCTCGTGACACTCTCACGTAATAATGAGTGGGGTTGTACATGCCCAGAGTCTCCGGAGTGCCGCCCTCGGGCCTCAGGGGCTCCCACCCACGTCCTAGTGGAAGCACCATGCTCCGTGCTGGGCGTTGACACTGTGCCCCAATGAAAGCATTTAGCTAGGTGCCGGACGCGGCCATTTTCTTTCTACCCCTTTTTTGTAGCTTGATTTGCTGCCTTTTGAATTTGACCTTGAAGTCGTGTTTTCA
>NC_041386.1:235096298-235136264 GCF_002162155.2 Triticum dicoccoides | reverse complement strand
GGGGGGGGTCTTTGCTCGTTCGTGTTGATTTTCTGAGTTTTCTGGTTAAACGCCTTGTTTTGAGGTCACACCTCACGGGCAGGGGCTGGGCATGGTATGCGCACGCTACGCGCATAACCTGCCATACTCTGGCGCTTGTTTCTCGCGAGACCCTCTCAGACGAACTAGCACGCTCTTCAAAAGCCCAAAACTCGCGAGCCCGTGATGGACTCCTCTCAAGAGCCCGCAGAATACACATCGGAAACTACAAGACTAGTTCGAGGCCCGCCTGGGCTGAGGTAAGTTACAACAACAAGCCGCGGGGGAGCTCGTGGGCTCACAAAAGCATGTTTCAAGTCAGGCTTAAGGAATAAAACAATTGTCTAATTACATGAGTGCCTCCCCCTCCCCAAAATGCTATTACACCTTGAGGGACCATGCCCAAGCTTTCGTGTGTAGGTTTGAAGTAAAGGAGCGCGGGCTCAATGGGACATGTCGCTTGTAGCATCTTCCAAATCACTCCCAGACACACTGCTGACGCTATCGCTGGCATCATCGTCGCCATCATCAACCACACTGCCTTCCTCTGCCACGACCACCACCGTGCCATCCTCGGAAGCAAAGGCCCTGACCAGAGTGTCCACACTATCGTCCACCCAATGCGCCAGGTTGTGCCGGATAGCTCCGGGCACTGGAGCAATGGCGGCCTTGAAGTCGATGTGGGGATCGATGTTCTGGAGATGACTGAAAACGTGGGAGAATGCACGCCCAAGGAGTCATCGGCTCCTTTCCTCAGCAAGCTCATGAGCCCTCTCGGCTCGGTCATCCAGGCGTTTCACGACGTCGGTAAAGAAGCGGAAGTGGCTGACATAGTCTTCTGTGTGGGGGTGAGGGGCGTGTTCGTCACAGATGGCGCCCAACACCTGGTTGGCCCTCGCTCTGAGGGCCCGGAGCATGGGATCGTGCTCCCGCTGCAATGTCTACCGGCGGAGCACTTCCTCCCTACTCTGCTGCGCGAGGGACTTAGCGTCAGCAACCCGCCGATGTAGAGGGAGCAGTTCGGCATGGGTGGAGGCCAATTCAGCCTGGATGGAGATCAGGTCCGCCTCAACGGCCTTTTCGCACTACTCCACTTCCTCAAGCATCGACCTGAGGGCGGTTATTCTGCCCTCAGCTTCGGCTTCCACGAGCTTCAGCTTCAGGTCGTGTCTGTTGGCGAGGTCTGCACGAGCCTCCGCCACCCTACGGTCGACTTCCTCTTGGATCCTGGCCTCGCGCGAGGTGGTGGCATCCTTCGCCCGGGCGACCTAGCGCTCCCTTGTTGTTGGTGTCAAAACCGGCGGATCACGGGTAGGGGGTCCCGAACTGTGCGTCTAAGGCGAATGGTAACAGGAGGCGGGGAACACGATGTTTTACCCAGGTTCGGGCCCTCTTGATGGAGGTAAAACCCTACGTCCTGCTTGATTTATTCTTGATGATATGAGTATTACAAGAGTTGATCTACCATGAGATCGGAGAGGCTAAACCCTAGAAGCTATCCTATGGTCTGATTGTATGTTGTCCTACGGACTAAAACCGTCCGGTTTATATAGACACCGGAGGGGGCTAGGGTTACACAAGGTCGGTTACAAAGGAGGAGATATACATATCCGTACTGCCTAGCTTTCCTTCCACGCCAAGTAGAGTCCCATCCGGACACGTGACGAAGTCTTCAATCTTGTATCTTCATAGTCCAACAGTCCGGCCAAATGATATAATCCGGCTGTTCGGATACCCCCTAATCAAGGACTCCCTCAGTTGCCCCCGAACCAGGCTTCAATGACGATGAGTCCAGCGCGCAGTGTTGTCTTCGGCATTGCAAGGCAGGTTCTTCTCCATCTTTCGAACGTTTGTAAAGTAGCGTCCGGTCCCATAATTGTTTGGACCTCTTGACTTCTGTGCCCAATAAGGACTTTCTCCCATGCGTCGAATGAATACGAGGCGCCAGGGCGTTTTTACATTCGCCCCCCTAGCCAGATAAATAAATTTTTTATTAAAGGGATGGGGATCCTTAGATCCGATTCATACCATCCTCCCCCAACGAGAATCCATCAGAGCGCGTCTCGGAAAGATCCATTCCAGCATGGCCGACCTCCGCAGCTCCTCCTCCCGCCCCCGTAGCCCTAAGCCCAGTGATTGGGAGAGGTGTTCAGTCCCGCACAGTCGACTAGTCGAACTGCAGACTAAGGGATTTCTCCCTCCGGCGTATATGGTGCCTGTTCGAGCCGGGCTTGCCACCTACAAAGGCGGGGAGCAAGCGGAGAGCTTTCCCTGTCCCTCTATTGGGGAACGGGTCTGCCTTGTTCCCTATTTATTAAGGGGACTCGGATTTCCATTTCATCTGTTCCTCTACGGGCTCCTGGAGTTCTACGGCCTCCAATTACACAATTTCACCCCTGCCTCCATTCTACATATCGCCGGCTATGTTGCTCTCTGCGAGTTGTTCCTGGGCTGCGAGGCTCACTTCGAGCTATGGAAAAGGCTATTTTGCCTCGTCCCTCGCACGCAGAGGGGTTCACTTTATCAAGTGGGAGGAGCCGAAATATGGCGCATCGCCGATACTGGATACCTGTCCGGTACCCCGAAGAAGTCGTCCGAAGACTGGCCTTCAGAATAGTTTTATATGGAGGACGTTCCCCTTCCGGACCCTGTTTGGCGGGGTCTTCCTGAGTTCAACAATGCTCCTCTGAAGAAACACCGAAGTTGGCGCCCACGGAGCCCCCAGGTGGAAGACAATGGAGAAGTCCTCTATCTGATGAACTGGATTAAAGCACTGGCTCAATCAGGATTGACAGTAATCCAAGTTATGTCGATTTGCATAATGCGGGGAGTGCAGCCACTTGAATATCATGGGCACCCGTTGTGGTGTTTTAATGGGGCGGATGATGCCACCCGCTTCAGGCGTGAGGGTCCAGACAATGTTGTAGCTTTAGCGAAAATTTTGTCTGAATTGTTCAAGGGAGAGGAAGAGGAGTTCGCCCGCATCAAGCCACGGGATGGATTCTCCATGTACAATCCTCCAAGCTGGGTAAGTTATATCTCCATACTCCCATTTTTCCCGCATTCTTTGTCGTAAGTATTCACCTTGCCACTTTGCGGCAAGAACTGCGAAAAGCCATAAAGGAGGTCAGCAGCCCTTCTCCACAACCAGAGGACCCTGACCGAGCCCTCGACTCCAGACTTGAAGAAGATCCGATTATATTCGTGGAGCTGATAGACCGGCAGTTCTATCAGTTAAGCTGCAATGATGCCATTGTGGCCATCACGGCCGACTATCCCGGACTGCTCCCTGCATCGCACGTAAGAAAAACCAAAAATCCCAACTCCAAAAACTAGGATCCCCTTTTGGACACTTCACCCACCATATACATATGGCATTTTACAGGGAAGGCATTCGGGACGCCCTTCCGAACCCGCAGCAACTCGCCAACAAGAGGAACCGAGGCCGGGTAGGCCAAAAAGGAAGGCGGTCAGGACGGAGACGCCGGCGCATGGGTATAACAAAAACCCTGCTCCGTGGTTGTTGTCTTCCTCCAAATGTAATGACGCCCGTGTTTCTTTAACACAAAAAACGCTCGCCGAAATATGTCCGGCGATGTTACTAATCACGTTTCCACCAGTCGGACGCCAGGACCGGACATAGAGGCAGAAGCTAATATGGGGCGGGCGCCGTATAATCCCCCTACAGAGGATGCAGATAGATTATCCGCTACAAAATCAGATGTGGAAAGCACCATGGATCATAGGCGCCGCCGGGCCGTACTCCATGACGCTTGTTTCTCACTAGAGGCACTTGATGCCTTCAATTCTGGAGAGGCGTACCTGCGAGCTGCTCAAGATGGTCTAGCCAGAGCCACAGATCAGTATGTAAAGGATGTACGAGTAAGTAAATATGACGATTTATATGTATCAGTAGCCCCTGAGACTTGAAACAGTTAGCAGAACCGATTTAATGATCATCTTGATTGTGCAGGTTCTTACAGAGAAGAATACTAGGCTGTCGCAGGAGCTAGAGGAATGCAAGACCCAACTGCGGGCCGCTGTTGCCGCATTATAGGAATCGAAAAAGTCACCCGCTGGTAACATTTACTTTAAAGAATGATGGTACTATATAGTGTGTGGCGTGGCTACAGATCTAACAATAGATGTTGCAGATGAATCCGGAGAAAATCTGGAGGACCAGCATGTCGTGCGATAGCTAGAGGCTGGCAATCACGTGCTGACTGAGGTTAGGCGGGAGAAAAACAATCTCCAAGACGCCAATATCAAGCTGAGCATGGAACTAAAAGATGTTTGAGCCCACCTTGCGGACTCCGAGAAGGAGAATAAGCGGCTTCGGCGCGACATTTTTAGTAAGTGCTTGAATGAATCCTTTTAAAGGAGTTTGGCGTAGAAGCCGACTAACAGTGTTATGTCTGTAGGTATGCTGACAGGTCGTCCCACGGAGGAAATGCCCAGGTCTACGGGTGATCTTCTATCCGAGCTCTCACATCTGCACGAACAAGTTTGGCAGGTGATGCAAGGTGTTGCCCAGGCCTTGTGGCCATCCGCCTCCCTGCCAGAGGGCGTTGCAGAGCTTACGGAGAAGCTCAAGGGAGCACGGCGGCGCTTCCGATTATGGAAGATATCGGCCTGCCGACAAGGTGCCAGAGAAGCCTGGGCCATGGTGAAGACGCGGTATACCAAGGCTGACCCAAATCACATGGCCGAGCTCGGACCTGTGGGGCCCGACGAAAAAGAAATCCCCGTTAGCTTAGTTTATGGGCAAGTAGAATTAGCTGCAAAGTATTCCCAACATGATTGTAGGCTAGACCGCCTGTTGGATGGTATAGAAGAGGAATTTAGTCAGTCTGCATGACTATGTAATTAAAGTGACATGTATAATGCCTTCTAGCCGGACTGTAGATCATTTGTCTTGGCGGACCTTTTCGCTTCAACCTCGGGACCCTATAGTCCGGAGTGTATCCGAATACCCGCTCAGTTATATAAGAACCGGGGTATGCGTGGATACCAGGCGTAGGGGTCATTAGTGCTTGAACGGACAAGTGCCCAACTAGTTATGTTATATTACATGGGTAGTAAGAAACATGTTAAGGGTTCCTTTCCCTGGGTATGCATGCCCTAAAGTGCATGTCCGGACTGCGATAAGAAATGCAGGAAAAAACATCTGGGGGCAGATATGGAAAATAAAAAATCATCTTTTGTTCACCGACCGAATATTCCCTTAAGAACGCTAGCTTTCGGCTTCACCCAGTCTGAGGTACACATCCGGCTGACCTGGCAGTAACAATCGCAGAGGTGCTCCCCTTATGCCCTAGCCAAATTAACGGGAACGTAGGGCATAAATACAAGAGCCAGGAAACCCAGCTTGGCCAAAACTTAAGTCATATCGATGCATATAATGGCGAAAAAAAGGTACATGCGGAAGTATAACACATGTGCGGGGCATGAGGCCCAGATAAATAAGTAAGCTTCTGTGAAGGAAGCCCCCAGGTATGATGAGCGCGGCTAGCGCATCTATAATGTGCAAGCGAGGCACAAGTTGGCCCTTGAAGGCCTAGAGAAAGAATAAAAGAAAGAAAGAAAAACAAGACAGATAATATACATGCAAAAAATGGACAGAGGAAGGGGACGAACATAGAGTCCGACGCTAGGCATAGAATCTTCGGAGCCTGGCCGCTTTCCATGGGTTCGACTTGAGTCGATTAGTCGATGCATCCCATAGTCGGTACGCTCCACCAGTCAGAACTTGGTCGATAATGAAGGGACCTTCCCATTTGGGCTCTAGCTTGTTCTTTTTCTTATCCGGCAGGCGTAGAACTAGTTCGCCAACGTTATAAGTTTTGGCCCGTACTTCTCTGCTTTGGTACCTGCGAGCCTGTTGCTGATAAAATGCGGAACGGGCTTTTGCTACATCGCGCTCCTCCTCCAGGGTGTCCAGACTGTCTTGCCGATCAAGCTCGGCTTCTCTTTCTTCATACATGCGCACCCGAGGTGAGTCATGAATTATGTCACAGGGCAAGACTGCCTCTACGCCATACACCATAAAGAAGGGTGTATATCCGGTACTACGATTCGGCGTGGTACATAGCCCCCAGAGTACAGAGTCGAGCTCCTCTACCCAGTGCGTGTTAGACTCCATTAAGGAATGCACTAATCTGGGTTTAATGCCGCTCATTATAAGACCGTTGGCTCGCTCAACTTGGCCGTTGGTTTGTGGGTGATAGACTGAAGCATAATCGAGCTTGATGCCTATTTTGCTGCACCAGAGTTTTACCTCATCGGCAGTGAAGTTCGTGCCGCTGTCAGTGATGATGCTATGGAGGACGCCATAATGGTGTACGACCCCGGATATGAAGTCTATCACTGGTCCGGATTCGGCTCTTTTAACAGGTTTGGCCTCTATCCATTTGGTGAATTTATCCACCATGACCAGTAAGTATTTGTTCTTGTGGGTTCCACCTTTAAGGGGTCCAACCATGTCAAGCCGCCAGACCGCGAAGGGCCACGTAATGGGGATTGTTTGGAGGGCGGTCGGTGGCATGTGGCTTTGATTTTCCAAGAGCTGGCAACCGGCGCAACGTCGGACCAAGTCCTATGCATCTGCCCGGGCCGTTGGCTAATAGAATCCTGTACGGAAGGCCTTGCTTACAAGAACTCGGGCTGCGGCGTGGTGACTGCCGAGTCCGGCGTTGATTTCTGCCAAAAGGTTCCACCCTTCCTCTTCGGAGATGCACCTTTGAAGGACTCCGGTAGTGCTTTTTTATACAATTCTCCCTCATGGACCCTGTAGGCCTTAGAACGCCGCACTATGCAGCGTGCCTCATTTTTGTCCTCCGGAAGTTCCTGCCTAGTTAGGTAGGCCAGGAATGGTTCTGTCCATGGTGCTATGATGGCCATTATTACGTGGGCTGAAGGTGTTATTTCGGTGGCGGAGCCTCCGATTGTGTCAGAGTGTTCGGCATCGGGCATTTTGGCCGGGTCCGGACTATTGTTACCGGTGTCCCCTTCCCATACTACGGATGGCTTGAACAGCCCCTCCAAAAATATGTTGGGGGGGCCCGCATCGTGTTTTGCGTTGATGTGGGCGAGGATATCCGCCGCCTGATTGTTTTCCCGAGCCACATGGTGAAATTCGAGCCCCTCGAACCGAGCTGACATTTTTAGGACGGTGTTTTGGCAGGCCACCATTTTCGGATCCTTGGTGTCAAAGTCTCCATTTATTTGGGATATTGCGAGGTTTGCATCCCCACGCACCTCCAGGCGTTGAATGCCCATGGAGACTGATATCCGAAGACCATGCAACAGAGCTTCGTATTCGGCTGTGTTGTTGGAATCTGTATACAATATTTGAAGTACGTACTGAATGGTATCTCCGGTTGGGGACGTCAGGACGACGGCAGCCCCTAGACCAGCCAGCATTTTAGAACCGTCGAAGTGCATGATCCAATTGGAGTATGCGTCGTACTCTTTAGGGAGTTCGACCTCCGTCCATTCGGCGACAAAGTTGGCCAATACTTGCGACTTAATGGCTCGTCGAGGTTTGTATGTTATGTCGAACGGGAGGAGCTCAATGGCCCTTTAGCAATCCGGCCCATAGCGTCGCGGTTGTTTATAATACCATTAAGTGGCACTTCCGAGGCTACTGTAATCGAACACTCCTAAAAGTAGTGTCGCAGCTTCCGGGATGCCATGAATACCGCATAGGCTATCTTTTGATAATGTGGGTACCGTGATTTGCATGGAGTGAGGACAGTGGATACATATTATACGGGCTTTTGAAGAGGGAATTTATGTCCATCAGCTTCTCGTTCGACAATGAGCACTGCGCTTACAACTTGATTAGTTGCCACAATGTACAATAGCATTGGTTTGCCGATGTTTGGCGTGGCCAGGATTGGGTTGGTTGCCAAAATGGCATTTATTTCTTCCAATCCGGCTGTGGCAGCGTCCGTCCACTCGAAGTGTTCGGTGCGCCGAAGGAGGCAATAAAGGGGTAAAGCCTTTTCTCCTAAGAGGGAAATAAAGCGGCTTAGAGCCGCCATGCATCCAGTTAAACTCTGGATTTGCTTGAGGTCTGTTGGGGTAGCCAACTGTGACAAAGCTCAGATTTTGGCCGGATTAGCTTCAATACCTCTACTGGAGACGATGAAACCTAGGAGCTTTCCGGCTGGTACGCCGAAAACACATTTTTCCAGATTGAGCTTGATGTCGTATGTTCGGAGGTTGTCGAATGTGAGCCTCAAGTCGTCTATCAAAGAGTCGACGTGTTTGGTTTTGACAACCACATCGTCTATGTATGCCTCTACTGTTTTGCCGATTTGTTTCTCCAGACATGTCTGAATCATGCGCTGCTATGTTGCGCCAGCGATTTTGAGCCCAAAAGGCATTGTGTTGAAACAGAAGGGACCGTATGGTGTGATGAATGTCGTTGTGGCTCGGACTCTGCCATCTTGATTTGGTGGTAACCAGAGTATGCGTCGAGGAAACACAATGACTCGTGTCCTGCGGTAGCATCGATAATTTGATTGATGTGGGGGAGGGGGAAGGAACCCTTTGGGCAAGCTTTATTGAGGTCCTTGAAATCGACACAAAGGCGCCAGGATTTATCCTTCTTTGGTACCATCACCAGGTTTGCTAGCCAGTCCGGGTGTTTTATTTCTATGATGAATCCGGCCTCCAATAACTTGGCTAGTTCCTCTCCCATGGCATGTATCTTAGGTTCGGAGAAACGCCGAAGAGCTTGCTTGACCGACTTGAATCCCTTTAGGATATTGAGGCTATGCTCAGCCAACCTGCGTGCGATTCCTAGCATGTCTGAGGGATGCCAGGCGAATATGTCCCAATTCTCGCGCAGGAACTCTCGTAGTGCGGCGTCCACGACGGGGTTTAACTATGCCCCGATGGAGGCTGTTTTTGTAGGGTCTGTTGGCTGGACTTGGAATTTGACTATTTCATCCGTTGGTTTAAAAGAGGTGGACTTGGATCTTTTATCGAGTATAACATCGTCTGTGTCCACTGTGGAGCGTAGCATGGTTAATTCCTCGGCCAAGAGGGCTTCGGATAATGCCTAGAGGGCCAGTGCGGCTATTTTGTTTTCGGCGCGGAGTGCTGTGTCTGGATCACTGGCAAGGGTGATGATTCCGTTGGGCCCAGGCATTTTGAGCTTCATGTACCCATAATGGGGTACGGCTTGGAAGATCGTGAACGCCTCACGTCCTAAAAGGGTGTGGTATCCACTACTGGAAATGTAATTTCTTCGGACCTATAGTTCTCTGGCGTATCGAATACCACATCTAGTGTGATTTTCCCAGTGCATCGTGCCTCCCGACTGGGTATGATTCCCCTGATGGTTGTGCTACTTTGCTCAATGCGGTTCCAGTCTATTTCCATTTTTTGAAGAGTTTCCTCATAGATGAGGTTTAATCCGCTGCCGCCATCCATGAGTACTTTGGTGAGTCGAAAGTCGTCCACAATTGGACTGAGGACCAGTGCGGCTGGTGCTCGGGCTGTTCGGAATTTAGGTTCGTCACTAGCATTGAAGGTAATAGCCGTGTCACTCCATGGATTTATTGCTGCTACGTGGCAGATTTCGGCCATGCTGCGGAGTGTTCGCTTGTGCCTATTATTTGACGCGAAGGTCTCAAAGACTGTTAACACTGTATTGTTATCCACGGGATGGTGCTCTACGGCGTTTGGGATAAGAAGATCCTCACCACTTTTGGCCACCCGCGGGAGTATCCAACATGCTCTAAGGTTGTGCGTTGGTATTGTATCTGCTGTACTATGAATTTTGCAGGGTCCGTTAAGCCATCCCTCCAGTACGGTTCCATGCCCTGTAGAGGGTTTTTGTTTCTTTGCAACTAGCTCGGGTGTCTTATGATAGTGCACCCTTTTACTTTGGACTAGGTGTATATTCGGGGCCGGATTATCCCAAAATTTTGTTTCGGTTTTCCAGACGCTTTCCATCGCACAGTACTTCCGTACTATGGATGCCAAGTCAGTGAAGCGTGATATCTCACGGCGACTTAAGGCGTTAAGGATTACCTTGTCCGTGGAATTATTGCAGAAAAGTGAGACTGCATCTTCCTCGCGACAGTCCTTAACCTTGTTCATCACAAGGAGGAATCTGGCACAATAATGATGTACTGTTTCATGGGGCTCTTGCCTGATGTGGGAAAGATCATTTATGTTTGGGTGGGTGGGTGGATTTGAGTCTGAACCCCTACCCGATCTGAGACCCAGGGGCCGAGGAGTTTCCAATCTTTGAAGTTTGGGTTCCGGAGTGTTGCCCGCTAAGTCTGGTCCACTGCCTGATTCTAGGTTCAGGGCTTGGGTGATGTCCTCCCGTAAGCGGGTATCCTTCTCGGAGAGCTCAGGAATCCGGACATAGTTAGTCCTCAAAATAGAGGACGAGTTGCCGCATTGTTCCTCCACCACCGCAACATGATGGGTGACCGATGGAGAGTTAATCTCCCTTTGATCGGGTTTAAGCCCAATCCAATCATAGTCCGTAGCAACTCCCAAGGCGGCGATGTGATCCAAGAGTTCGTTTAGGGAAGAGAGCTCCATTGGATCCATCTGCTTGGCGAATTCCGAGCCGACGTGGAGGCTGTTTTTGATGACCCGAGAAGTCATCGTCGGTGCAGCGGCCGAACAAGCAGTCATGACGAAACTGCCTAGCCGGAGAGTTTGGCTGACAGCCAGAGCTCCGCCGACGGTAATGTTGCTTTTAACAACGAGATGAGGCATCCTTTCTTACGGCGACGTCACAGAGGAACTCTCAATGAAAGCACCAATGTCGGTGTCAAAACCGGCGGATCTCGGGTAGGGGATCCCAAACTGTGCGTCTAAGGTGGATGGTAACAGGAGGCAGGGAACACGATGTTTTACCCAGGTTCGGGCCCTCTTGATGTATGTAAAACCCTATGTCCTGCTTGATTTATTCTTGATGATATGAGTATTACAAGAGTTGATGCACCACGAGATCGGAGAGGCTAAACCCTAGAAGCTAGCTTATGGTCTGATTGTATGTTGTCCTACGGACTAAAACCCTCCGGTTTATATAGACACCGGAGGGGGCTACGGTTACACAAGGTCGGTTACAAAGGAGGAGATATACATATCCGTATTTCCTAGCTTGCCTTCCACGCCAAGTAGAGTCCCATCCGGACACGAGACAAAGTCTTCAATCTTGTATCTTCATAGTCCAACAGTATGGCCAAATGATATAATCCGGCTGTCCGGATACCACCTAATCCAGGACTCCTTCACTCGTCTCCAACCGCTCAAGATCAAGGTTGCGCTCTGTGGCCTTCAGCATCAGCGCCTCCTCACGCTTCAAGATCTCTTCCTCTTCGGAAGGCGCCCCCTTCATTGATGCCAAGGCAGCCATACGTGCCTCAACCTGCTGCTCCAGGGAGGCGTTCAGAGCTCGGAGCTCACCTTCTCGCTTCTCTGCGGCCTCGCGGTGGTGGTCAGCCTCCCTGGCCTCCTCCAAGGCTCGGGCGCTGGACTCGCGCGAGGTAGCAAGGGATGCATCGACCTGCACACTGGCGCACTCGCGCTGGAGACGCCCGAGGTCGAGGGCCACCTTTAGCTGATCCCATTCGTCCGCTAGCCGAAGGCCTTCGGTTTCAAGACGGGTGTCAACATCCACAAGCTCTTCCCCGAGCCGGCTCAGCGCTCCCATTGCCTCACGGAAGAGCTCATGACAGACGGCGCCGTGCTTGCACGCAAGCTCGAACATATGGCCAGGCCCGTCCTCCGTGCCAGGGGTCGATGGAGAAGTTCGAAGCGGCTCGCTTGCTCCCAGCAGGGGGGTGGAGGCCGGTGCTCTCAGTGGAGGACTACTAAGGCGGGGCCTCGTTGCTCGAAGATGAGGCCAGCGCCGAGGTCATCTAGCCGCGGGCAATAACCAATGGCGGGGCACTCGGCACACTCCTCGCGCCCCTGGTGGGACCATGAAGGAGGAACGACAAGAGCATAGAATCGAGGCGCCAGGCCGGCGCATCTACCTCCTTGGCAGGCCCCGCACCATGCACGGCGGGCCCGAAGCGGAGGGCCTGAAGCGGGCGGAGGTCACTTCTCGGGAGATGTCATCGCCTTGGCAGAAGGGGCCCTAAGGAACTGCAGTCAGGAGGAGAAGCCGTGCTAAAAAATTACAAAGACAAGGTACTCACTCGTGTATGGAAATGTACTACCTCTGCTTCAATGGCTGGAAGGCGTCATCGCTGCAGCTTCAAGACCCCTTCCTCTTGCGGAGCGCTTTGAAGTTTGGTCGGAGCTGGCAGAAGCCCTGGATGCGATAACTGAAGTCGGGCGTGCCTGGCATGGCTCCTGATGAGGCGACCTCAGGAACGCTGGGCCGCATGGAGTCCCCGGTCCCCGCCTCGTGGTGACTCGCCAGGGCCCCGGGGGCTTCACCAGGCCCCCTCATGACGGCTCTCTCGAGTTCCAGTTGACGAAGATTCAGGGGCCCTAAGCGACGCTGGTTCCTCAGCGACTGCGTCGCCAGTGTTCGACGGTGACCGCCCACCTGCGGCCAATTTATGGGCGAGCACCACGCAGGCGGCGACCAAGGGGGCCACGAAGATGGGGCTCTCGCGAGGCCCTTCAAGGTCAGCCGGGCGTAGTCCCCATTTGTCGAAAGGGGGCATCTGCATCGCGAATTCCACCTTGTTCGAGCAGTAGTACAAGAGGCAGCCCTCCTTCGACATTTTTGCTGGCGATGGGTCTCCCATCGTGAGCTCAAGCACAGTGTGTTGCGCCTCAAGAGGAAGCCCGGGCTCATGAAGCCTCATGCGGTCCTTGCGGCCGGAGAAGGCCCACATTGGACGAGAATGGCGCTGCAGTGGGGCAATGTGGCATCAGAAGAACATCACGCCGAGGTCCTTCAGCCTAGTCTGCCGGCACCAGACATGGGCAAGACGTGGGTCAGTGAGCTTGTCGTGCTCCCGGCAGGAGCTGGCAGCAGCTGGTGCCATCGGAAGCAAGAGCAGGCGGCTGCGCACGTCGAAGTCCATGAACACTCAACGCCTCTGGAATTCCCTCATAGACTGCGAAAGCTCGAAGTCAATCCCCGCACCGGCCGTCGTAGGCACGGTCTAGAAGCTCAGGCATCCGGAGCGCTATCGGGGATCAGTCAGATCCAACGAGAAGAAGCGGTGAAGTCGGGACATGGAGGGAGAAATGCCCACCATGGCCTCGCAGACAAAGTCAAAGATAGCGAGAAGGATGATGGATTGAGGATCTAGGTGCAGCATATTGATTTCGTAGTGAGAGAGCACGGCGTTGAAGAAGGCGTAGAAAGGGGGAATCAGGCCAGGCCACAGGGCGTGAAGGTGAATGGGGGTCTCGGTGGCTGTCCTATCGACCGCCGCACGAGATGTGGGCCAAACCACCGTCTCCCTCCATTCATTGAAGCCGGTAGTGACTGCTGGGCGAACCTTGTCCATCGCCTCCTGCTTGAGCACTACCGACCGCTCGACGGCGGTGCTTCAGCTGGAGCCTGGGCTTCTTCTTTCCCTTCTTCTTCTGGCTCGGCACCATGGTGATGGACAAGGTCGGATCCTGGCTGGATTGGAGGAGGAGACCATTGCCTTCGGGTAGACGGAGGAGTTGGGGAATGCGCTGCCAGCAGGAAGGTGGGTTGTGTAGACAACTGTGGCCGCCTAGCTAGGCGGATATCAAGGCGGCGTGGGGAAGCAGAGACGCCCACGTCTTGTCAATCGCCATGCGTCAATCGAGGCCGCAGGCGGTGGGCCCCTCGCCCCTCTAAAATTGCCCTTTGGCTTTGCCTCGAAGCCAAGTCCGAGCGCGCCTTGGGCGTGGGGGCTATTGTGGGCGTCCTGGGAATAGGGGTACCCAGGCTAGCCTGCCTACGGCCCGGGGCATGGCTCCACCAACGGCTGGTATGGTCCATCTTCATTAGCAACCACTCAAGACCCTCAGGAGGGTCCAAGCCTCGCGAGGCGGACGCCACCAAGACCTCCTAGGGGCAGCCTCACTAAGCTGGCTCCTGAGGAGTGGAGATATCTATGCAAGGGGCACCTCACGAGGTCCGCATGGCGTGAGCCATGATGACCAAGGCCAGGTGGGAGCCAATGGGTGTAGAGTGCCAGTTTCCTCTTTGGTGCTCAGGAAGTAGGCGCAGGCGAGGAGTCCCGAGGCATCAGGGAAAGGTTTCCATATTGGTGCACCAAGACCAAGACCAGCAGGACGGCAGGATGGAGGTCACCGCGGAGCCCACGGTGGCGTCACCACCAGAGCCTTTGGTAGGCGAAGACCACCTTTTGTCAAGATAACTTGTACTAGTTGTGTCCCTTCAAAATTGGCCTTGTGGGATCCCTTCCCGCCTAACATTTGGGAAGAGGACCCATGCCTCTATAAATAGGGCTAGCCGCCACCATTGCAGGGGACGGATCATTCGGACCATCCTCAAAGACACCAGCTCATCGAGCTCAAGAACACCTCTCCTCAGGAGGCTGTTCATCCACTGTACTAGTCCGTCCTTAGCCCACAAGGCAATCCACCACACCACACTGCAGTAGGGTATTACACCACAACGGTGGCCCGAACCAGTATAAACTCTCGTGTCTCTTGTTCCTTGGGTTCGGCGAGCTAGGCGTTGAGATTGTTTTGAGAGCGATCTAGGGAGAGATCTTCGTGCGCACCCTGGTGTTTGAACCTCAATGGTTTGCCGGAGCCCGTAGTCCGACACCCAACTCGGAACCTGTCCCATAATCGAAGATGAAGAGGCAGAAGAACTCCAAAACAAGCAAGGATCACTCTCACGTCAAAGCATCGCTTTACCTGTACCTACAACTAGTGTTGTAGTAACCTGTGAGCCACGAGGACTCAGCAATCCCATTACAATGGGTATTAATACTAGAAAAGCACTATGCATTTTGTATGGTGGCTAACTTACGAGTACAATAACAAGAAGAGTTAATACGCATAACGCTTGCAACTAGTAATGATCAAGAAGTGATCCTGGACTACTTACGAGTCAAACCTAACCCCACTGTGTTTCCTTCTTGAACTCATTCGAAAAGAGACGGTCACGGTTACACCACGGTTGTTGTATTTTATTTCAGATCTGGTGTCAAGTTCTCTACAACCGGATATTAAAAATTTCCATCTGCCACATAACCGCGGGCATGGCTTTTGAAAGATCAAACCTTGCAGGGGTGTCCCAACTTAGTCGATCACAAACTCTCACGATCAACGGAGGAAAATCCTCCTTCCGGAACAACCCGATCAAGCATGGAATGCCGATTCACAAGACATTTCGACAATGGTAAAACAAATCCAGCAAGACCTCCCGACGTGCCGACACCCTGATAGTAGCCGCACGTATCTCGTCTCAGGCCACGATCAAATAGGTCAGCCTACGAGTAAAACCAATCCTCGAGTTGCCCCGTGGTGGAATCGTAGTCTGCCCGTTTTGGACCAACACTCATGAGGAGCACTGGCCCAGGGTTGTAAATTAATTATCCTCGGGGCCCGGGAAGTCCCTATGCAAGTTTTAGTTGTTATTAGGCAAATGGTAAAACCAAAGTTGGGCCTTGCTGGAAGAGTTTTATTCAAAGCAAACTGTCAAGGGGGGCCATAAACCCCGACCATGTTAGCAACGCAAAATCAAGGAACATAACACCGGTATGATGGAAACTAGGGTGGCAAGAGTGGAACAAAACTCGAAGCAAAAGGCCGAGCCTACCACCATTTACCAAGTATATAGATGCATTAATTAAATAAGACATATTGTGATATCCCATGATATCCATGTCCCAACACGAAATAATGTCCAACTACACCTGCAACTAGCAACGCTATAAGAGGGGCTGAGCAAAGCGGTAACATAGCCAAACAACGGTTTGCTAGGATGGTGGACATGTTAGAGGTTGTTTCATGGCATATAGGAAGGCTTGATAAACAAGTGGTGGGTAGCGCGACATAGCGATAGCATCGAGACAACTAGCATAGCAAAGATAGTAGTGAGATCCAAGGTGACGATCATCTTGCCTGAAATCCCGCTAGGAAGAAGACCGAATGCATGAACTAGACGAACCAACATAGTCGAACAAAGCCTCAAAATCGCAACATAACCGAAACTATTGAGAAGGAGCACAATCGGAAAGAAGGAAACAACATGGTAAACACAGTAGCATAAACATGGCATGATGCACAACTAAGTATGATGCATGTCCATTTTAATGAGGCATGGCATGGCAAAGTGCAACAAACGATACTACCAATTAAGTGGATCTCAATAATATGTAACAGGTTTCATATTGACGAAACACCACATTCATTTATTTAGTTATCTCCCGTTTATGTACCCAACAATATTAAATGGTGTTAAACATGGCAAGACGTGAAGCATAAGTAAACTAACTATTTAGGAAAGTTTAAATGAGGCCGAAACAACAAACAACAATTACGAAAAATCCCCACGTGCATATTTTGGATTTGGTACTGTTCTCCCTAAAACCACAATTTAGAGTTGTTAAACATGCAAAACTAAGTGCACCATGCTAATCTATGCATTTTTCCACCCCATTTACATATAAGGTTTATTTAATTCGGAGCTACAATTATTTAGTTATGAAATAAAGCATTTTAGCATGGCATTTATGCAAATTAAATACAAACAACATTTTAATCATTTTGAACATGGATGAAAGTTGGAATCATTTTGAACATGGATAAAACAAGATGCAATTCTAAGCATTTTATATGTTGAAATCATTTTAATCCGATGCACAGTTGTTGAGTTATTATATGCATGAACAATGAGGGTTTTTCTAAAAATCTGTAAAACCTGGGAATTGATTAAATTCGTCCTGAGAAAAAACACTATACGAGCCGAACCTGATTGGGCCAACAGTGGAAAAGGGTGGGGTTCTCACATCAGGCTGGAAGCAGGAGCAGCCGGGCCTTGGGGCATGGCTAGGCTGATGGAAGAAGGAAGGCCGACGCAGGGGCTACTTCTGGGCTCGATCGAAAGGGTCAACGCGGCTTGGGGCTTCGCTCGAGGAGGTCGATATGCAGGTGAACAGAGGGGACAAGGCGCTCGTGTTCTGATGAAGCAGAGGGACGCAACAGCTCGATGCAGAGGCTCGACAGCAGCGGGACTTGCAGTGGCAGCGGCGGGACATGGCAGCATGCCGGTGGTGTGGATCGTAGGCGAAGGAGAGCCGGCCTAGGTGTGGCCAGATCTGGTCTTGAACGGGGCAAGAAGGACGGAGCTTGAGACCGATGCAGGGGCGTTAGCAGAATGGGATCACGCTGGGAAAGATCGGGGGCACCACGGGCGGCGTTCTCGTCGAGGTACTCCTCCAGGAAGTAGAGTAGCGGCGGCAGGAATTGGCGCCTTGCGTGGGCTCCGACGACGCGAATCTCCGAGAAGATGGCGGCGTCGCTGTTACAGAGAACAGAGGGGGAGTCCAGTGAGACAGAGAGAGAGAGAGAGAGCTTTAGCGTAGGATAGAAAGGGGCAAGGCCAGGCGGGCGCCAGCGGACGGAGCAGCTCTGGAGGTGGCGCTCGCCGCCGCGGCCGAGAGTCTGGCTGCTGATGCTCGACGGGTTGGAAAAGGCTCTGGCGAGGAGGCTGGGAGGGGTGCACGAGGCCTCGGGCGGCTGCAGGGGCTTGGGCTCCATGGGTGCAAGGGGATCGAGGAGGAGCAAGACACGTGCAAGGATGGATCGCTGGATTTGGAAGGGGCTGAAATAGGAGGGAGGTGGTTGGCTGGTTGTGGATCCCGATGGAGAGAGTGGCGGCAGTGTGAGGAAACTGAGGGAGTTGGTGTACGGTTAGGGTAGGTTTACATGGATTAAATAGGTAGGTGGTTTAGAGGGTGGAATGATTTTGGACCCTCCGATTAGATTGGATAGTCGAGAAAAATAGTCTAGGGAGTTCAAATGAGAAAACGAAAATGTTTTGGGGATGTTTGGGATGATTCGGACCCATCGGTCACAAGTGCCCGGTTCGGGTCGGGGTATGTTTCGTACGCGCACGGAGGTGGATTTGTGCACTGTGAAGAGAGAGGTTAGGCTGATGCGGTCAAGCGTGTGGTTGGACTGAGAATGGTCAACGAAAACAAGCGGTCTCACAACATGCCATAGAGACAAGGAGAGAAGCGGCAACTACGAATGGCTATGAGTTACATGAAAAACGATGGCAGTGGACTACCGATCCAATTCAAATGATGACATGATGAATGAAACTAAGAAATAAAACACATGGCAACAACGAATTAACTAGAAGGCTTCTGGAGGGTCGATCTTGGGTCGTCACAACACTCCCCAACATAGAAGAGATCTCGCCCGAGATCTAAGGATGGCACCAAAGAGAAGCAGAAGAGGAAGAGGTAAAACAAAGTTGCTTCTTTAACAAACGAGTGAAACCATGAACCTTGAGAGGTTTAACAAATTGAAAGAAAGAATACAATGGAGATGAACGAGATGGCAAACAATCCGTTAGCAAAGAGGAACAAGGAATACGACAAGAACCAAGAGCTCAAGGAACAATATGGACTTTGAACCCACTTTGGTTGAAGAGAAGCAAGGAAAGAAGAATTCAGCAACACTCTGACTAAAAAGAGAGGAAAGACTTGATAAGATAAAAGGAACTTGGATAGAGTACACAACACTCATGTTTAATGGAAAAGCAAGGAAAAGAACATGATCTTGAGAAAACGAGATGATTGGTCGAAGAGAGCAACATCACAATGCCTCCGGAACAAACGGATAAAAGCTAGATCCTCAGAATAAGATAACAGAGAAGGAAATGATAACTTCTACCACAATTGAATTTGGAAAGCATCCTTGCAAGAAGGTTAGAACGGAGTTGTTGGAAAACCAACAACGAAAAGAATAAGCTTGTAGTTGGCTTATGGAAACATCTCAACATTATGAGGTGACAAACGGCCACTAATGGAAACCATTGATTTGAGTGAGAGCATGAAAGCGAGGAAAAACTTGTTTCACTACGAGAATAGGAGGAAACTTGGATTATCGATAGACACCACAATTAGCAACATTCCTTAGGGAAGGCTTTTAGGTGAAATCTATACAAAGATAAACTCCAATGAAGAAATTGATGGATTTAAAATGCCTCATTCTTGACAACTTGTGAATCATGAAACACAAAGGGAAATTGTCAAGAATGACATCACAACACGCCAAAAGATAAGATACAAATAACTACACTTCGGAATGCAAGATGAAGAATGATTGAGCTCCTCTAAAAAGAATCTTGAAGAACACTAGAGAGTGAATTAAATCCTTGATGAACCATCATGTAGAGCCTCCTGAAGAACTTCGGTAATAAAGAAATGATCAAACGAAAGGGAAGTTGAAAATAACTCCGGTAGAAGCCTTGTAATGAGTTGAAATTGATACCATGAACGAACTCCGGTAGAAAGAATTAAATCATCATGAGGAAACAAAAATAAGAGTTATGTCATGCTTACCATTCATCAACTTAAATTACTGACAAGCAACGGATAGGCATGCTACTTATTCTCATTGAAAAGGATTGAGGAGAGATATAGTGCAAAGTTGAGGAAGTCTTCGATGGATCATCGGTATGGTTTTTGGGAAGAACAAATGAATTGACACGATAACAAGAGAAGAGGGATCTTGAATAGACCACCGTAAGAATTGAAAACAAACTAAGCATGGAACGAATAACCGGTAAGAACTAGAAAACGAATGAAAATACTTGAGGGAATTTAGATACGAGAGACTGAAGATATCACGAGCTGACTAAAGAATACTTGAGTGAAGCACTAGAAGAAATTGGAGATGCACGAAGTGGCAACAATTTAGAATAATTGGAGAACGAAAGCTAAAAACTAAGAACGAATAACTCTGAAATGATGGGCTGCGGAGAATCAAACTGAAAAGACTCCTGGAATGCTTCAGATTGATATGTAAAGAATTTCTCACAATTGAAAATAATTGTAAGGATGGCACAAAGCTTGAACCATGAATCTTCAACAGAACAGACCAAGATTTAGAGAAAAATTCTTCTTTAGTCTTCCAAGCTAGGAATGATGACGAGGAACACCACCAAAATTGTTGACACACTCCGGAATAATTTCAAGAAAAAAGTGAGCCAGCGATGACATGAATTTGGAAGCGATATAGAAGGAGGCATCTGACTGATGATAATTCATTCTTACGTCAAACTTTGAAAAGAATTTGAGAATAACTTCGGAAAAATTAGAAGTGCCAAGTAAGATCCTGGGAAAAGACCTGTGGGTTAGGGCTCACTGAAAAGAAACACTATTGAATGATTTTTAAGGAGAGATTGCACCGGTTGAATTAAAATGGATTGAATGAGATAACAACCTCAAAATAGCTTGAACGTTTTAAGACACAAATCTTCTGAAATATCTTGAGCACTCCGGATATGAATAGAGAGAGGTGAATAAATAGGAGGGACTTTGATAAGAAGTTCCAACATGGAAAAACATGCGAAACAAAGAGGAACATATATAATCAACATTGAAGATTGAATTTAGTCCACTAAAGAAGAAAAAAACGAGAATGAATGAATGATTAACTTGAAGCTCCTGAGCATCTTCACGAGGCATCGTTGGATGAAACTTGGAAGAAAAGGATGTCCGAACTTCACATAATTAAAATGGTACTCGATTAAGAAATCTGGGTCCTTGAATAAAAGGGGTGGAATGGTGGGAAAAAATAAAGACAACTTGGAACAGATGAAATGAATGCCATTGAGGAGCAGAGAATTGAATTTGCAAATGGGGAGAATGATAGAATCATCTTGAAGAGAAGCGCACCGGTTGGAAAAGAATTGACATGACAATCTCGATGATCAAGAAGAATTAGCACTCCCACAGAAGTATGAGAACACAGCTTAGGAAAGGTATGGAATCAACACTTGACACTGAAGCAGCTCCAATACCACAACTCAAAACAAAACAAAGGATTTGGCTTGCAAAATAAGCAGGAACAAACGTATGATGGAGATTTTGTCCAAAATTTTTGTGGTGGGGCCCACACAGGCTCGATCGTACAACACCATCATGTACAAGGCAGTGCACATGACATACGAAGCATCCCTGAGTTAGCATAGCCAATGACTCTTTAAGACACAACGAGATCACTGTAAAAACGACCATGGATAGGTGGACCACTAGACGTCGAACCCCAATCTCATATCATGCATCTGTCGGAAATATATCCTAGGTAACTACTTGAACTCCCATCTAAAAACTCCTGAAACTTTATAGTTATGCAATCTGGTATTGGGGATACAAGGAGGCACAAATATCTCATAAAACTAACAAATCCTACACTCCAACTATATCCATCTGTCAACACATAACCAAGAATCCACTATACTAGTTGTGGCAATACATTTGATCGCTCTCCCAGTACTAGGTGGCACCAAACTACTCTCACCACAAAGAGTATTGAAGTGTTTTCGATGTCGGCATCCTTTGGTATTTCAGAACTGAAACGATAAGCACTGTGATAAAAACACCTTGGGGCTCAACTCCCCGGGACACTGCCACAACCCCTAAATGACAGGAGGCACCAAGACAGAATTCCCGTCACAATGATATCAGACCAATTCCACAATGCCTGCATGATCCTAAAAAAAATGAGTGAAAAAGGAGAGTGATGGATCCCAAATACCTACGTCACGAGTCCTCACCCAAGTGACGAAGGGATGAGGAGTAAAAAGAATTCCTACTCTCCGATGTATAACTACACTCAAAGTAGTTTTTTTCTAGACTCGACATCGGCAGTGGTTCGATCTACCAAGGGGGCTCCTAAGGTCGGTAAGGCTCTGATACCAACTTGTAGTGCCCAATATGCGATTCTATCCCAATCACGTGATGAATTCATGATTGGGGAAAAATCACATTTCGAGCGCATAGCAAGGTGGATATCATTACAACATACCATGTACTGAATAGATGAGAATACAATATAAAGGCTTACACTCGCCACAAGCTACAACATGAATACAATACTACATCAGTACTTAGAAATCGTCATACAGAAGAGCAGGATCCGACTACGGATGAAATCAAATGAAAATGAAGAATGACATCCACCCTGCTAATCCCAGGCTCTTGACCCAGAACCTATCTCTTGATCGAAGAAGAAGAAGCAGAAGAACTCCAAAACAAGCAAGCATCACTCTCACGTCAAAGCATCACTTTACCTATACCTGCAACTTTTGTTGTAGTAATCTTTCAGCCACGAGGACTCCGCAATCCCATTACCATGGGTATCAATACTAGCAAAGTTTAATGGGTATGGAATGGTTAAGTGGTGAAGTTGCAGCAAGCACTAAGCATTTGTATGGTATCTCTTACAAGTATAATAATAATAATAATAATAAGAATAATAATAATAATAATAATAATAGTTACTACGCATAATGGTCGCAACTAGTAATGATCAAGAAGTGATCCTGAACTACTTATGAGTCAAACATAACCCCACCGTGTTCTCTTCTTGAACTCACTCGAAAAGAGACGGTCATGGTTACACACGTGGTTGGTGTATTTTATTTCGGTTCTGGTGTCAAGTTCTCTACTACCGGATATTAAAAATTCCCACCTGCTGCATAACCGTAGGAACGACTTTCGAAAGATCAAACCCTGCAAGGACGTCCTACAAACTCTCACGGTCAATGGAGGAAAATCCTCCTTCCGGAACAACCCGATCAAGCTCAGAATCTTGGTTGACAAGACATTTTGACAATGGCAAAACAAATCTAGCAAGACCACCTGACGTGCCCACACCTGATAGTAGTCGCGCGTATCTCTTCTCAGGCCACGATCGGATAGGTCAGCCTACGAGTAAAACCAATCCTCGAGTTGCCCCATGGTGGCCCCGCAGTCTACCCGATTTGGATCAACACTCATCAGGAGCACTTGTCCGGGGTTGTTAATTAATTATCCTCGGGGACCGGGAAGTCCTTATGCAAGTTTTATTTGTTATTAGCCAAATGGTAAAACCAAAGTTGGGCCTTGCTGGAAGAGTTTTATTCAAAGCGAACTGTCAAGGGGGGCCCATAAACCCTGACTATGTTAGGAACGCAAAATCAAGGAACATAACACAGGTATGATGGAAAGTAATGATGAGGACATCAATACCATTGTTACACCCACAACCCCTACTGCTACATATACCAGACCAATTAGTAGAGCTTGCGCACGCCAATTAAATTATCAGGTACTTTAATTTCTTGGTAATGATTCTAATGTTCATGAGATTATGATGCTGCCTAAATTGGATTCATTTGTTTTTCTTACAAATGAACGGCCCGGCATGGATAAGAGGGATGTACACTAGAAAAAGACCAAGCATGGAGATCATGGCATGCGCAAGGGGAACAAGAACGGAGTTACAAGTGATGATTTTAGGACTTTGAAGCCACCATAAGGAGTGCATGAAGCCTTGGACGAGATAGACAAGGTGACACTTCATAAATTTCGTCCAGAGGCTATTCTAGGTGCTGCATCACCTTGTTATTGGGCCAGACCCATGTAATTTCGAAATACTTAAATATAGGGTGTTTTTAGAGTCTGTATGTGTGGGGAAACAAGAGTTAGGCTTGGTTTAGGACCCCTCCTCGAAGGGCCACGAAATTTCCCCCTCTTCCTCCATATATACATCCCTTAGGGTGTCATTTATACTTTGGGTTTTGTTTAGATTAAAAGTTCACCATAGCTGCAACTTCGCGTACTTCATTTTTGTTCAATGACCTCACCAAGACGTCACAGAACCCCACCTTGTTCAATAAAGCTTTCATCTTATATTCGCAATATCCAGATTGCAATCTTAGTTTCTTGCTTGTTCTTCGTTTCCTTGCAGGAAATAGACCTTCGTGGTTAGGTTGATCGTGCTCCGGCATGGTCAATAACCTCCCGGAGTTGGGTTAGCAATTGTTAAGGCACGACATCCTCACACGTTCATAGTCGGATCGTCAAAGTCTACTCCTCCAAAACGATAAGCACCATCTCATCGATAGACGGGACACCTTTGCCTCTATCAAGTGGTATCAGATTTCCAGGTTGCTCGGAGAGATTTTATAGTTTTTTGTAGTTTAGATCGAGCATGTTCTTCATTCCTACAGTCCACGAAAAGCCACAAAGAAAATTAGGGTTAGTTCATCACATCTGAACCAGTCTGAGCCTTCGCATAGTCTTTTCAGTACTTTGCTTTGTTGAATTTGCAGTTGCATCGTCGTGTCAAGTTGTTGGTCTTAGTGTCTATCCCTTTAGAGGTTCACATCCGTCACAGATTCGCCACCAGTATGTGTTCCACCGCCCTACATATATCCGCCACTAGTTTGAGTTTCCACCAGATTCATCTCCGCCACCAGTCCTAGTCTCAGTCAAGTATTTGTTTCTTTGTTTGTGATTTCTAGATCATGCCATACTCCGAGTCGTGACAGAGTAGGACTCCCCAATTTCCATGCCACCCGCAGTAGAAAAATAGTTCCACTTTCGAAAAAAAATCCGGCTAGGCAGTTTTTAGACCATTTGTAGAATTTTTCGAAAAAAGGAAAAAAAGTGCAAAAAAGTGAAAAAAAGAAAAGAAAATTCAGAGAGTGCTCCTCCATTATTTACGTCCTGCGCCATGATTTTGTTCGTGTTCTAGGCTCGCATCTCTAGTACGGTCTACCCTAGGACCAGCACAGTACCATTGTTGACCGTTTATTCAACTTTGCATCTCTGAATTGATTACTTCTGACCCTTTTTGCTACCATATTATAAGCCTTCCTAGCTCCACAAACATCTACGTCATGCGTTTGGCTCTCCCTGGTAATCACTCTATCCATGCTTTGAGAGTTTTGACTACAACGGTTGCCGATCACCATCTGCTGCTGGGTAAGAACTGGTAAGAATTTGAGATTTGCTTGATGGATTTGTGACACACTGCCACTTTCTAGTAGTTTGTAGGATCATATTCTTGTGTGTTTCTATTGCTGCTGACCATGGTGATACGGGGCTAACCGGTGTAGGCCGATCTTTCACGATTGGAGTGGATTCCCTCAAAGAACACAGGGAAGAACGTATAGAAATCACAAGGGAAACACTCAAGAACAGGTCCAATCACACATCCACTAGACAATCAAACACACAAGATCCACAAGGTACATGAACAACAATAGGGAAGATACAAGCTAAAGTTCATCTTCAAGAGGAGGTCTTGATGGTATCTGTAACGCCCATGATGCGGCTATATCTCCCACGTGTCGAAGCACGACTTAAAGGCATAACCGCATTGTAAGCAATGTCGCAAGTGAGGTAATCTTCACAACAACCCATGTAATGAATAAGGGAAAAGATATACATAGTTGGCTTACACTCGCCACGTCAGACAATAGCATGCATATCATTACATTCATCCAAATACAATCAAGGTCCGACTATAGAACCAAAATAAAGAACAACCCCAAAAACGACAAAGTCCCCGATCGCCCCAACTGGGCACCACTACTGATCGTCTGGAAAGGGAATGTAGTATCGTCCTGAGTCCTCATCGAACTCCCACTTGAGCTCAGTCGAATCACCTGGAGCAGTATCATCGGTCCATGCATCTGGTTTTTGAAGTAAACTGTGAGTCACGGGGACTCAGCAATCTCACACCCTCGTGATCAAGACTATTTAAGCTTATAGGAAGGGTAAAAGTATGAGGTGGAGCTGCAGCAAGCGACTAGCATATTTGGTGGCTAACATACGCAAATGAGAGCGAGAAGAGAAGGCAAAGGCACGGTCGAACAACTATGATCAAGAAGTGATACTAGAACAACCTACGTTCAAGCATAACTCGAGACCGTGTTCTCTTCCCGGACTCCGCCGAAAAGAGACCATCACGGCCACACACTCTGTTGATTCATTTTAATTAAGTTAAGTTTAAGGTTTTCTACAACCAGACATTAACAAATTCCCATCTGCCCATAACTGCGAGCACGACTTTCGAAAGTTCAAATCCCTGCATGGGAGTCCCAACTTAGCCCATCATAAGCTCTCATGGTCAACGAAGGATATTCCTTCTCCCAAGACAATCCGATCAGGCTCGGAATCTCGGTTACAAGACATCTCGACAATGGTAAAACTAAACCAGCAAAGCCACCCGAATGTGCCGACAAATCCCGATAGGAGCTGCACATATCTCGTTCTCAGGGCACAACAGATGAGCAAGACGTCGGGTAGACCAACACTTAGAGAAGCACTGGCCCGGGGGGGTTAAAATAAAGATGACCCTTGAGTCCGCGAAACCCAAGGGAAAAAGGCTAGGTGGAGAATGGTAAAACCAAGGTTGGGCCATGCTGGAGGAGTTTTATTCAAGGTGAACTGTCAAGGGGTTCCCATTATAACCCAACCGTGTAAGGAACGCAAAATCAAGGAACATAACACCGGTATGACGGAAACTAGGGCGGCAAGAGTGGAACAAAACACCAGGCATGAGGCCGATCCTTCCACCCTTTACCAAGTGTATAGATGCATTAAGATAGACAATATATAATAATGATATCCCAACGATAAACATGTTCCAACAAGGAACAAACTCCAATCTTCACTTGCAACTAGCAACATTATAAGAGGGGCTGAGCAAAGCGGTAACATAGCCAAACAACGGTTTGCTAGGACAAGGTGGGTTAGAGGTTTGACATGGCAATATGGGAGGCATGATAAGCAAGTGGTAGGTATGGTAGCATAGGCATAGCAAAAGAGCGAGCATTAAGAAAGAAAAGATATAAGTGATTTCGAGGGTATGGTCATCTTGCCTGCAAAGTTCTCCAAGTTGATGTTAGCTTGATCCTCGTAAACGTACTCAATGGGCTCCTCGATCACGTACTCGTCTCTCGGCTCTACCCAAGCAAGAACAAACAAGCAAAGGGAGACACAATCAACCACGTGCAATGCACAAACAACATGATGCAAAATATGGCATGATATGCGGGATGCGGTATGCGATGCATATGCATGCTTTGGAAAGGAATGTTTGAACCTGGCCTCAACTTGGAAAACCCAGAGTGCCACTGGAAAGAGGGGTTGATTTCGTTTGAAATCGATATAAAGATCACCGGAAAGGAATGCACGGTTTGGAAATGACAAGCAAAACAAATATGGCACCGGTCTGCGATTAACAGCACGAGGCCATCTAAATGCATCAAGAACAACATGCTACAACACTCTAGCATAGCAAAAACAATACATGGCAGGGATCCACTCAAGATTCTTGACAAAAGATGAACACTGAGCTACGGCTAATTCACTCAATAGCAGGTTCAAACAAGCATGGCAAAAGTGCAAAAGATAACATGTTACCGACTTAGTGAAAATAACAAGTAGTTAGGAATTTAACATCAGGAAGCAATGTTTAGAGCACGATAACAACATGCTACAGGAACATCTCATGGCAAAGCAACACATGGCATGAAGCTACTCAAAGCATAAAACAAAAGTCCCTTACTGACCATAAGCCAAAAGGGATCAGAAAATACAATGGCAACCATGTGAACATAGCAATTATCGCTAACAGATTCAGACTTAGCAAAAAACTGGAACATGGCAAAAACAAACATTAAGTAGGCATGTTCACGAGCTTGATGCACTCACCACAAGGCATTGCATGATAAACTAAGCATACACCCAGCAAGTAGACATGGCATAGAAGCTAAACATGGCAAGAACAACTTCATAGCATGCATGGATCAACTATAACAAGCTCGGCAAAAATGCTTAACATGTAAACATTCTGCCAAGAACATTTTATAGCAAAAGTAGAGCTCGATTGACTCAAGCTAGGGTGCTCCATAATTGCAAACAAAGACATGGATGGATAGAGCACCACATTATCTACAAAACATCCTTACTGATTATGCTCAAAAGAGGCACGGATCACTCGGTAGCAACATGAACACATGGCATAAAAATAATGACAGGGCAAATACTTAGAATATTTCTAAGTCCCTGAAATCAATAACATTACTAGGGCTACTTTCCATGCTTGTGCTATTCACCACAGAGATCACAAAAATACATGGCATACACCCCTGTAAAGATGGCATGGCATACTTCAAAACTCGTGTAGGTCTCAAGATCATAGGATGCACACATCAATCATGGCAAAAATGACAAAAGTCCAATTACTGATATGAATCTGAAACTAATAGAAACTAGCACTCTTCCAACAGCATTTAGGGCATCAAGATGAGCTCAAATGAACATGATGCAATGAGATGAAATGAAGTACTCGACGAGAAGAACATTCCGATATGCTACACGCCCAAAACGGAGCCATGATTACAGAGTTATGATGCGAAGAAAAAGCCTAAAAATATCTGGGATTAGGGCAGAAAGTCAACCGAGGTGGATCTCAGATCCGGACCGGATCGGGCGCGGATTTCGAGGATCGACGGAGTTCCTGTTCACCGGAGATGGAATCGCCGGCCGGAGCTGCGAGGAGGCCGGAGAAGCTCGTCGGGCTTGACGGGGAGCTGACCGGGCGACGAGGCGGCGGCGGCGGCGTGGATGAGCAATGAGGCGGCACTGAGGCAGCGCGGGCGACGGAGGTCGACGGCGACGTGGTCGGCGGTCGCCGGCGAGGGCGTGGTGGCGACGGTTGGGCGAGGTGGCGGCCCTCGGGCGCGCGCGAGTCGGGCGGGAGGCGGCGCTGCGCGGGCCAGTAGGGCTCTCTCCGGGCCTAGACGTGCCGGCGCGGCGGGGGAGACCCGGCGTGACACATGGCAGTCCCCGGTTGGTCCGGGCGGTGGCGGTGAATTCGTCCGGCCGGACCGGACGTGTCCGGCGCGGCGAAGGTGCGGGGAGCTAGGGTTAGGGTGCGAATAAACCAAAAATTTCGGGGGAGATGCTATTTTATAGGTAGGAGGAGCTAGGAGGCTCCAAATTGAGCACGGTTTTCGGCCACGCGATCGTGATCGAACGGCCTAGATGATTGAAGGGGTATTAGGCTACAACACACACGCGGCCTTTTTGGTCCCTCGGTTAACCGTTGGAGTATCAAACGAAGTCCAAATGGCACGAAACTTGACAGGCGGTCTACCGGTAGTAAACCAAGGCCGCTTGGCAAGTCTCGGTCCAATCCGAGAACGTTTAACACCCACACATGAAAAGAGGTAGAAAGGGACACTGGAGGACATAGGAGCGCCAGAATGCAAAACGAACAACGGGGAAAATGCTCGGATGCATGAGACGAACACGTATGCAAATGCAATGCACATGATGACATGATATGAGATGCATGACAAAGACAAAAGCACACGAAGACAAAAACCCGACAACGAGGAAATAACATAACTTAGTGCCGGAAAAGGCAAGAGTTGGAATACAAATATGGCATGTTACATGCAGGGTGTTACAACACTCCACCACTACGAAAGGATCTCGTCCCGAGATCTTGGACTGGAAAAACTCCGGGTACTCAGAACGGAGGTGATCCTCATGTTCCCAGGTGGCTTCACAGTCGGAATGATGTGACCACTTGACTTTGAGGAATTTGATAGACTTGTTGCGAGTCTTGTGCTCAGTTTCTTCAAGAATAGCAACTGGGTGCTCATGATTAGACATGTCTTCTTGGAGATCAATCTCTTCGAAGTTGATGGTGCGGTCAGGGGTCTTGAAACACTTGTGGAGTTGAGACACATGAAACACGTTGTGCATGTTTGCAAAGTTGGATGGAAGCTCAAGTTGATAGGTGAGATCGCCTCTTTTGCTGATGATCTTGAAAGGACCCACATATATAGGGGCAAGCTTCCCTTTGATACCGAAGCGATGAGTACCTTTCATTGGAGAGACGCGGAGGTAGACATGGTCTCTGATCTCGAAAGCCAAGTCACGATGCTTGCTATCATCGTAACTCTTCTGGCGCGACTGCGCGGCTCTGAGATTTTCACGAATGACTTTGCACATTTCTTCTACCTCTGTGATCAAGTCATTGCCAAGGAGTTGGCGTTCACCAGTCTCTGACCAGTTAAGAGGAGTACGACACTTCCTGCCATAGAGAATCTCGAATGGGGCCTTTCCCGAACTAGCTTGGAAGCTATTGTTATAGGAGAACTCGGCATATGGAAGACAATCTTCCCACTTCATACCGAAAGAAATGACACATGCCCTGAGCATATCTTCAAGAATCGGATTTACTCGCTCGACTTGGCCACTGGTTTGAGGATGAAAGGTTGTGCTGAAACGAATGTTGGTGGCCATGGCCTTCTGAAAAGAATCCCAAAACTTAGAGGTGAAGATGCTGCCACGATCTGAAGATACCAACTGCGGAATGCTGTGTAGAGAGACAATCCTGGAGGTATATAGCTCTGCCAACTGAGCTGTTGTGATCGATTCTTTGATAGGAAGAAAATGAGCCACTTTAGTGAGTTTGTCGATGATAACAAAGATTGCATCATTGCCACGCTTGGACTTTGGAAATCCAGTCACGAAGTCCATCTCAATATGGTCAAACTTCCATTCTGGAATGGCAAGAGGTTGGAGGAGACCAGCTGGTCGTTGGTGTTCTGCTTTCACTCTTCTGCAGACATCACATTCATTCATGAACTGAGCAATCTCGCGGTTCATTCGAGGCCACCAATACGACTACTTGAGGTCCTGGTACATCTTTGTACTTACAGGGTGAATAGAGAGGAGTGAATTGTGAGTCTCTTTCATAATGACTTTACGAAGGTCACCTTTAGGCACAACAATGTGATCCTCGAAGAATAGAGTATCCTTGTCATCAAGATGATAGCACTTGTACTTGGGTTGACTATTGGCAATCCCAATCTTCACCTTCTTCACCATAGCATCAAGAAGTTGATCCTCACGAATCTGATCTTCCAAAGTAGGAGAGACTTGGAGGTTGGCAAGAAATCCTTGAGGAACAACTTGAAGATTGAGTTTGCGGAAAGCTTCACAAAGCTCCGGTTGGTAAGGCTTGAGAATCAAACTGTTGCAGTAAGCCTTCCTGCTCAATGCTTCAGCAATTACATTAGCCTTGCCTGGAGTATATTCGATACTCGAATTATACTCTTGAATCATCTCGACCTAACGAGTTTGCCTGAGGTTGAGGTTGGGCTGAGTGAAGATGTACTTGAGACTCTTGTGATCAGTGAAGATGTCCACTTTCCTTCCCAACAAGAGATGTCTCCAAGTTAAAAGAGCATGGACAACTGCCGCCAACTCGAGGTCATGAGTGGGGTAGTTCTTTTCGTTGGGCTTCAACTGGCGAGAGGTATAGGCCACAACTTTATAATATCAGCTTGTACTTAAGAAACTTTTCCTTATTCTTAACGATAAAATCATGTGCTATCATACTCTTATAGTTTAGAAAAACAGGAGGCAACAACTTTTCTTCTTTCTCATAATGCCTAATAGGTATGTTAAAGTGTGCAACGAGGCGCGAGGCAAAGATGCCTCCAAGGACAGGGCCCTTAGTATGGTTAAGATTTAACCGCTTTGCAACAATAGCGCCCATACTAAATGTGTCATCACAGAACGAGGCATGGCACAAAATAACAATATCAGGGGCACTAAGGTTGCCACAGTTTCCGCGACCAATTAAGCATCTACTAGCAAATATTGCAAAGTAACATAAAACAGGAAAATGTATGCTAGTAATTCTTGCATCAGAAAACTTCCTCGTTTCCACTACAGCAATTTTATCAATAAACCCTTCCACATCATCACGATGTGGTTCCTCTACGCTGCCATCAAAAGGTATCAAACAGACCCGACAAAAACCACGAAGTTACATCTCCTTATGCTCATCATATAAATAAACTTCCACCATAGGTGGTGAGCTCCTAGCATAGAAATGAAAGTTTTGCACAAAGATATTGGTGAGTAAGAGATACTGCTCGCGTTGGTCATGGAGGAAGGCGGTGAGGCTTGCATTCTCAGCCAATTCATAGAAATCATCATAAATCCCGGCTGCTCTCAAGAAATCATCACAAGGCCATTCACACGGCCGAACCTCCGTGGTGCGAGGGAGATTATACTTGGGCTTCTTGTTCTCTTCACTTTGTTTATCCTTCGAGCTTCGGCTCGATGAGCCCCTAAAAAATCTCTTCATCTTTTTTTGAAAATTGCTGAAATTTTTAGTAACTTCAAAATAAAAGTGAACCAACCTCAACAAAATTGATATCAACTACTCCTACAAGTGCCTATAGTCTATATTATGCATTAAAACTACTTTTGACCACATAAATTTGACATGCAAGCTCAAGAAGAAGGTCACCTAAGCAGCAAAAATTTGCAATGAATAAAGCACTAGAACAAAAACTAATTGGACCATTGGAGGAGTCACATACCAAAGAATAATCCCTCAAATTAGTTTTCTAAATGGAGCTTTGAGCAAGGAGATCGAAAATGGCAGCAAGATGAGCTTGGACTCGGGTTTGAGCTGGTTGGTGATTTTTGTGGGAGGAAGAAGGAGTGTGTGGCAGCTGGAATAAGTGGAGGGGAGCCACCGTGGGCCCATGAGGCAGGGAGGCGCGCATAGGGGGGTGGGCCCGCCCTGGACCCTCGTGGCCAGGTGCTTGCTCCCCTGCTGCGTTCTCAGTGCCAGATATTCTAAAATATTATAGAAAAAATCATATTTAATTTTTAGGGCATTTGGAGAACTTTTGTTTTCGGTGTATTTTTTATTGCATTGATAACTCAGAAAACAGATAGAAAAATACTATTTTTTGCTTTATTTAATATAAATAACATAAAGTAAAAAGAGGGTACAGAGAGTTGTGTTTTCTAAATTCATCCATCTCATGCTCATCAAAAGGAATCCACTAACAAGGTTGATCAAGTCTTGTTAACAAACTCATTCTGAATTGCATGAAACCGGAGAATTTCTGAATAACACTAGGTTACCTCAACGGGGATGTGCATGTCCCCAACAATAAGAGTATCATATTTCTTTTTGATAGTAGGAAGAGGAAATTCAAAACCTCCAATAGTAATTGTTGAAATTTTTCCAATAGAATTGATAATGTGGACTTGAGGTTGTTTCCTCGGAAAGTGTACCGTATGCTCATTACCATTAACATGAAAAGTGACATTGCCTTTGGTGCAATCAATAACAGCCCCTGCAGTATTCAAAAAGGGTCTTCCAAGAATAATCGGGAATATCCAGAATAACAAAGTCTGTTAAAATAGTAACGTTTGCAACCACAACAGGCACATCCTCACAAATACCGAGAGGTATAGCAGTTGATTTATTAGCCATTTGCAAAGATATTTCAATAGGTGTCAACTTACTCAAATCAAGTCTACGATATAAAGAGAGGCATAACACTAACACTATCTCCAAGATCACATAAAGTTGTTTTAATATAGTTTCTTTTAATGGAGCATGGTATAGTTGGTACTCCTGGATCTCCAAGTTTCTTTGGTATTCCACCCTTAAAAGTATAATTAGCAAGCATGGTGGAAATTTCATCTTCCGGTATCTTTCTCTTATTAGTAACAATTTCCTTCATATATTTAGCATAAGGATTCATTTTAAGCATATTAGTAAAACGCTCACGCAAAAAGATAGGTCTAATCATTTCAGCAAAGCGCTCAAAATGCTCATCATCCTTTTTCTTGGATGGTTTAGGAGGAAAAGGCATGGGTTTCTGAACCCATGGTTCTATTTCTTTACCGTGCTTCCTAGCAACAAAGTCTCTCTTATCATAATGTTGATTCTTTGATTGTGGGTTATCAAGATCAACATTAGGTTCAATCTCTACATCATTATCATTGCTAGGTTGAGCATCAACATGAACATCATCATTAACATTATCACTAGGTTGATGTTCATTACCAGGTTGTGTTTCAGCATCAGAAATAGAAATATCATTGGGATTCTCAGGTTTGTCTACAACAGGTTCACTAGAAGCTTGCAAAGTCCTATCATTTTTCTTTTTCTTCCTTTTAGAAGGACTAGGTGCATCTATATTAGTTCTCTGGGAATCTTGCTCAATTCTCTTAGGGTGGCCCTTAGGATACAAAGGTTCTTGAGTCACTTTACCACCTCTAGTTGCAACTCTAACAGCAAAGTCATTATTTTTACTATTCAATTCATTGAACAAATCATTCCGAGCTTTAAGTACTTGTTCTACTTGAGTGGCAACCATAGAAGCATGTTTACTAATAAGTTTAAGTTCACCTTTAACATTAGCCATATAATCACTCAAGTGTTCAATCATGTAAGCATTATGTTTCAATTGTCTACTGACATATGCATTAAAATCTTCTTGCTTAACCATAAAGTTATCAAATGCATCCAAACATTGGCTAGCAAACTTAGTAGGAGGGATTTCAGCTTTATCATATCCACAGAGAGAATTTACCTTTACTACCTATGTCGGGTTATCAAGATCGTGTGTTTCTTCAATAGATGATGAATTAAGACCATGTATTTCTTCATCAGGAGGTAAATTCTTAACATCTTCAGCTTTTATACCTTTTTCTTTCATAGATTTCTTTACCTCTTGCATATCTTCAGGACTGAAAAATAGAATACCCCTTTTCTCCGGAGTTGGCTTAGGAGTTGGTTCAGGAAGTGTCCAATTATTTTCATTAGTCAACATATTATTCAATAGAATTTCAGCTTGATCAACAGTCCTTTCCTTGAAAACACAACCAGCACAACTATCCAGGTAATCTCTGGAAGCATCGGTTAGTCCATTGTAAAATATATCAAGTATTTCATTTTTCTTGAGAGGATGGTTAGGCAAAGCATTAAGTAATTGGAGAAGCCTCCCCCAAGCTTGTGGGATACTCTCTTCTTCAATTTGCACAAAATTATACATTTCCCTTAAAGCAGCTTGTTTCTTATGAGCAGGGAAATATTTAGTAGAGAAGTAATAAATCATATCCTGGGGACTACGCACACAACCAGGATCAGGAGAATTAAACCATATCTTAGCATCACCCTTTAATGAGAACGGAAATAATTTAAGAATATAATAGTAGCGAGTTTTCTCATCATTAGTAAATAGGGCAGCTATATCATTTAATTTAGTAAGATGTGCCACAACAGTTTTAGATTCATAGCCATTGAAAGGATCAGATTCAACCAAAGTAATTAACTCAGGATCAACAGAGAAATCATAATCCTTATCAGTAATAAAGATAGGTGAAGTAGCATAAGCAGGATCATATTTCATTCTAGCATTCAAAGACTTTTCTTTAAACTTAGCTAATAATTTCTTAAGATCACTTCTATCATTGCAAGAAAGAAAGTCTCTAGCAGTTTCTTCATCCATAACATAACCCTCAGGAACAACAGGCAATTCATATTTAGGGGGAGAATCTTCATCATCACTTTCATCAATATTATCAGTTTCAATAATGTCATTCTCTCTAGCCCTAGCAAGTTGTTCATCAAGAAATTCACCAAGTGGCACAGTAGTATCAAGCATAGAAGTAGTTTCATCATAAGTATCATGCATAGCAGAAGTGGCATCATCAATAACATGTGACATATCAGAATTAATAGCAGAAGTAGGTTTAGGTGTCACAAGCTTACTCAAAATAGAAGGTGAATCAAGTGCAGAGCTAGATGGCAGTTCCTTTCCTTCCCTCGTAGTTGAGGGAAAAATCTTGGTTCTTTGATCTTTCAAGTTCTTCATAATGATAAGCAGATATAAATTCCAAGTGACTCAAAGAATAGAGCTATGCTCCCCGGCAACGGCTCTAGAAAATGTTATTGATAACCCACAAGTATAGGGGATCGCAACAATTTTCGAGGGTAAAGTATTCAACCCAAATTTATTGATTCGACACAAGGGGAGCCAAAGAATATTCTCAAGTATTAGCAGCTGAGTTGTCAATGCAACCACACCTGGAAACTTAATATCTGCAGCAAAGTGTTTAGTAGTAAAGCAATATCATAGTAGTGGTAACGATAGCAAAAGGTAACAGTAGCAAAAGTAATATTTTTTGGTTTTGTAGTGATTATAACAGTAGCAATGGAAAAGTAAATAAGCGAAGAACATTATATGGAAACTCATAGGCATTGGATCGGTGATGGAGAATTATGCTGGATGCGATCGATCATGTAACAGTCATAACCTAGGGTGACACAGAACTAGCTCTAGTTCATCAATGTAATGTAGGCACGTATTCCGAATAGTCATACGTGCTTATGGAAAAGAACTTGCATGCCATCTTTCGTCCTACCCTCCCGTGGAAGCGGGGTCCTAATGGAAACTAAGGGATATTAAGGCCTCCTTTTAATAGAGTACCGGACCAAAGCATTAACACATAGTGAATACATGAACTCCTCAAACTACGGTCAACACCGGTAAGTATCCCGATTATTGTCACTTCGGGGTTAATTGATCATAACACATAATAGATGACTATAGACTTGCAATATAGTATCAAGAACTATCATATATTGATGAAAACATAATAGGTTTAGATCTGAAATCATGGCACTCGGGCCCTAGTGACAAGCATTAAGCATAGCAAAGTCATAGCAACATCAATGTCAGAACATAGTGGATACTAGGGATCAAACCCTAACAAAACTAACTCGATTACATGATAAATCTCATCCAACCCATCACCGTGCAGCAAGATACGATGGAATTACTCACGCACGAAGGTGAGCATCATGAAATTGGTGAGGGAGGAAGGTTGATGATGATGATGGCGACGGATTCCCCTCTCCGGAGCCCCGAACGGACTCGAGATCAGCCCTCCCGAGAGAGTTTAGGGCTTGGCGGCGGCTCCATATGGTAAAACGCGATGAATCCTTCTCTCTAATTTTTTCTCTCCCCGAAAGTGAATATTTGGAGTCAAGGTTGAGGTCGGTGGAGCGTCAGGGGGCCCACGAGGCAGGGGGCGCGCCCATGGGGGTAGGGCGCGCCCCCACCCTCGTAGACAGGGTGTGGGCCCCCTGACATGGATCTTTCTTCCAGTATGTTTTATATATTCCAAAATAAATCTCCGTTGATTTTCAGGTCATTCCGAGAACTTTTATTTCTGCACAAAAATAACACCGTGGCCATTCTGCTGAAAATAGCATCAGTCCGGGTTAGTTCCATTCAAATCATGCAAGTTAGAGTCCAAAACAATTGCAAAAGTGTTTGGAAAAGTAGATACGACGGAGATGTATCAGAGGGTGACCTACTCCTCTTCACGGTTGGAGGAATGAAGCTTCTCGGCAACTTCGAGCCCTACTGAGGCGTAGGGGTCTCCGATGAGGATGAGCGATGTGAGCAGCTCGAGCCTGACTGAGAGCTGGAGCCGACTCCCGTGGCTGCCAGTTGCTTCGCAGGAGGGGTCTTAGTCCCAGAAAGGCGAGAGGACTATTGGCGCACCGTGTCCGGCTTGCTACCCTTGGAGGTAGTCTTCTTTACCTTCTTGGCTACAGGCACAGGATCGGGAACCGCTGCTCCCCGGCTGGCCATCCACCTATGAGGGCGCTGGTCCAAGATTGGCTCGGGGGCTTGAGGGCCTCCCGCGACCCACTCCTCCCCGGGCTGCCCCACCTCCTCAGCTCCTTCTTCTTCCTGAGCCTCTGCTGCCGGGTTGGCCCGGGGCGTGGCTCCACCAACAGCCTGGTACGACCCATCTTCATCAGCAACCACTCAAGACCCTTGCGAGGGGCCAAGCCTCGTGAGGCGGACGACACCAAGACCTCCCTAGGGGCGGCCTCCTAGGCTGGCTCCCGAGGAGCATAGATATCTATGCAAGGGGCACCTCGCGAGGTCCGCCTGACGTGAGCCATGATGACCAAGGCCAGGCGGGCGCCAATGGGCGCAAAGTGTCAGTTTCCTCTTTGGTGCTAAGGAAGCAAGCACAGGCGAGGAGTCCTGAGGCATCAGGAAAAGGTTTCCATATCGGTGCAACAAGACCAAGACCAGCAGGACGGCAGGACGGAGGTCACCGCGGAGCCCACGACAGCGTCACCACCAGAGCCACTGGCAGGCGAAAACCACCTTTTGTCAGGATAACTTGTACTAGTTGTCTCCCTTCAAAATTGGCCATTGTGGGATCCCTTCCCGCTGAACATTTGGGAAGAGGACCCGGGCCTCTATAAATAGGGCTAGCCACCACCATAGCAGGGGACAGATCATTCGGACCATCCTCAAACACACCAACTCATCGAGCTCAAGAACACCTCTCCTCAGGAGGCTGTTCATCCGCTATACTAGTTTGTCCTTAGCCCACGAGGCAATCCACCACACCACACTAGAGAAGGGTATTACACCACAACGGTGGCCCGAACCAGTATAAACTCTCGTGTCTCTTGTTCCTTGGGTTCGGCGAGCTAAGCATTGAGATAGTCGTGAGAGCGAGGTAGGGAGAGATCTTCATGCGCACCCCATTGTTTGAACCTCAAGGGTTTGCCGGAACCCGTAATCCGACATTTGGCGTGCCAGGTAGGGGTGCACCGAAGTTTTCTTCTCCATCTACCGACTCGACGTTGCCCTGCGACTCCAATGTCTGATGGCCCAAGGACCCAAGCCGACCATTGGGCGGCTTGGCCTGCCCGAGCACCGCCATCCACTCCAGAAGACCTCAACTCCACTCTCCAGGCGGCCCACGCGCCGCCTAACACCCGCGGGCGCGGGCGGTGCGGGCCGCCGCCCGCCGCCTTCACACCACGGTGCATGCGCGCAGCCGCGTGGTGCTCAGGTTACGTTGCGGCAAAGGCACCACACACCCGGCGGGAGCAGGCGAACATGCGAGCCGCGCTCGTCGTGGCACAGAAGCTGCTGCGGTGCAGGCTAGCGGAGACCAACCGCGATGCACTACTGGAACGAGTCGCCGAGCTACTGGACGCCGCCTGTAAGGGTACGCCGCCTTTTTGCTCCTTAACCACACCCCAGGTCGTGGCGGAAGCGTGCGCGAGGCCCAGGCGAGCCCGCGCACCCCGTGGGGCGTCAGGGAGATCCAACGATGTTGGCGCGAGTCCTGGTGCGGGCCGTCCTGCCGCAACCACGCCTTCGCTAGGAGGGACAAGCATTGACGGCCGGCCGTGAGGAAGCGCCAGGATGCCACACGGCAGCCACCAAGGCCATGCGCCGCAACTGGCGGCTCAAGGCGAGGGGCACCTTAGCGGCGGCTCTGGTGAGATGATCACAGACGCCTACGTGCCCCGCATGGTGAACCTGGAATACTTGCCGGGGGAAGGCCCCAATCCATTCCCCAGACCAGGATGGGCGGCTAGAGGGCCTGAAGCACAGGGATTCCCTGAGCCACCCGGAGGCTTCGCCGACACCTTGAGCGACGATGATGGCGGGGTACGGTTAATACCTTAGGAGCAAGCTTACGCTAACCCTGAACTGCAAGAGAACTAGGCGGCGACAGCAGTTAGAGACCTCAGGGCAGTGGCCCAGCCATTGGCAGTAGTGGTGCTCTGGGGGCTGTGCGGGAGAGGCCCGGAGCAAGGCCCTCCCTTGCGCCACACGGAAAAATGCGTTGCACGGAGGTATGCCCTCTGCCGGGGGAAGCACCGGCGAGCTTTTCCCACTCGGTAGAGGACCCGTGGTTGCTGAGGGCGCCGCCAATGTCCTCTTTGCCCCATGGTCCCGTCTTGGTTTCCGGACGCCCCAATGGTGGTCAAGGATGGCGCAGGGCAGGGCCCTAGCCTGGCGATATGAAGTAAGGCTCACGCCTGTGAAGGTCTCCGGTCGTGACACTCTCACGTAATAATGAGTGGGGTTGTACATGCCTAGAGTCTTCGGAGTGCCGCCCTCGGGCCTCAGGGGCTCCCACCCACGTCCTAGTGGAAGCACCATGCTCCGTGCTGGGCGTTGACACTGTGCCCCAATGACTATGCTCACAGCCAGTGAAAGCATTTAGCTTCGCGCTGGTAGGAAGACAAGAAGACTAGCTAGGTGCCGGACGCGGCCATTTTCTTTCTACCCCTTTTTTGTAGCTTGATTTGCTGCCTTTTGAATTTGACCTTGAAGTCGTGTTTTCA
>NC_041386.1:234938256-235096118 GCF_002162155.2 Triticum dicoccoides | reverse complement strand
CTTTGCTCGTTCGTGTTGATTTTCTGAGTTTTCTGGTTAAACGCCTTGTTTTGAGGTCACACCTCACGGGCAGGGGCTGGGCATGGTATGCGCACGCTACGCGCATAACCTGCCATACTCTGGCGCTTGTTTCTCGCGAGACCCTCTCAGACGGACTAGCACGCTCTTCAAAAGCCCAAAACTCGCGAGCCCGTGATGGACTCCTCTCAAGAGCCCGCAGAATACACATCGGAAACTACAAGACTAGTTCGAGGCCCGCCTGGGCTGAGGTAAGTTACAACAACAAGCCGCGGGGGAGCTCGTGGGCTCACAAAAGCATGTTTCAAGTCAGGCTTAAGGAATAAAACAATTGTCTAATTACATGAGTGCCTCCCCCTCCCCAAAATGCTATTACACCTTGAGGGACCATGCCCAAGCTTTCGTGTGTAGGTTTGAAGTAAAGGAGCGCGGGCTCAATGGGACATGTCGCTTGTAGCATCTTCCAAATCGCTCCCAGACACACTGCTGACGCTATCGCTGGCATCATCGTCGCCATCATCAACCACACTGCCTTCCTCTGCCACGACCACCACCGCGCCGTCCTCGGAAGCAAAGGCCCTGACCAGAGTGTCCACACTATCGTCCACCCAATGCGCCAGGTTGTGCCGGATAGCTCCGGGCACTGGAGCAATGGCGGCCTTGAAGTCGATGTGGGGATCGATGTTCTGGAGATGACTGAAAACGTGGGAGAATGCACGCCCAAGGAGTCATCGGCTCCTTTCCTCAGCAAGCTCATGAGCCCTCTCGGCTCGGTCATCCAGGCGTTTCACGACGTCGGTAAAGAAGCGGAAGTGGCTGACATAGTCTTCTGTGTGGGGGTGAGGGGCGTGTTCGTCACAGATGGCGCCCAACACCTGGTTGGCCCTCGCTCTGAGGGCCCGGAGCATGGGATCGTGCTCCCGCTGCAATGTCTACCGGCGGAGCACTTCCTCCCTACTCTGCTGCGCGAGGGACTTAGCGTCAGCAACCCGCCGATGTAGAGGGAGCAGTTCGGCATGGGTGGAGGCCAATTCAGCCTGGAATGAGATCAGGTCCGCCTCAACGGCCTTTTCGCACTACTCCACTTCCTCAAGCATCGACCTGAGGGCGGTTATTCTGCCCTCAGCTTCGGCTTCCACGAGCTTCAGCTTCAGGTCGTGTCTGTTGGCGAGGTCTGCACGAGCCTCCGCCACCCTACGGTCGACTTCCTCTTGGATCCTGGCCTCGCGCGAGGTGGTGGCATCCTTCGCCCGGGCGACCTAGCGCTCCCTTGTTGTTGGTGTCAAAACCGGCGGATCACGGGTAGGGGGTCCCGAACTGTGCATCTAAGGCGAATGGTAACAGGAGGCGGGGAACACGATGTTTTACCCAGGTTCGGGCCCTCTTGATGGAGGTAAAACCCTACGTCCTGCTTGATTTATTCTTGATGATATGAGTATTACAAGAGTTGATCTACCACGAGATCGGAGAGGCTAAACCCTAGAAGCTATCCTATGGTCTGATTGTATGTTGTCCTACGGACTAAAACCCTCCGGTTTATATAGACACCGGAGGGGGCTAGGGTTACACAAGGTCGGTTACAAAGGAGGAGATATACATATCCGTATTGCCTAGCTTTCCTTCCACGCCAAGTAGAGTCCCATCCAGACACGAGACGAAGTCTTCAATCTTGTATCTTCATAGTCCAACAGTCCGGCCAAATGATATAATCCGGCTGTTCGGATACCCCCTAATCAAGGACTCCCTCAGTTGCCCCCGAACCAGGCTTCAATGATGATGAGTCCAGCGCGCAGTGTTGTCTTCGGCATTGCAAGGCAGGTTCTTCTCCATCTTTCGAACGTTTGTAAAGCAGTGTCCGGTCCCGTAATTGTTTGGACCTCCTGACTTCTGTGCCCAATAAGGACTTTCTCCCATGCATCGAATGAATACGAGGCGCCAGGGCGTTTTTACATTCGCCCCCCTAGCCAGATAAATAAATTTTTCATTAAAGGGATGGGGATCCTTAGATCCAATTCATACCATCCTCCCCCAACGAGAATCCATCAGAGCGCGTCTCGGAAAGATCCATTCCAGCATGGCCGACCTCCGCAGCTCCTCCTCCCGCCCCCGTAGCCCTAAGCCTAGTGATTGGGAGAGGTGTTCAGTCCCGCACAGTCGACTAGTCGAACTGCAGACTAAGGGATTTCTCCCTCCGGCGTATATGGTGCCTGTTCGAGCCGGGCTTGCCACCTACAAAGGCGGGGAGCAAGCGGAGAGCTTTCCCTGTCCCTCTATTGGGGAACGGGTCTGCCTTGTTCCCTATTTATTAAGGGGACTCGGATTTCCATTTCATCTGTTCCTCTACGGGCTCCTGGAGTTCTACGGCCTCCAATTACACAATTTCACCCCTGCCTCCATTCTACATATCGCCGGCTATGTTGCTCTCTGCGAGTTGTTCCTGAGCTGCGAGGCTCACTTCGAGCTATGGAAAAGGCTATTTTGCCTCGTCCCTCGCACGCAGAGGGGTTCACTTTATCAAGTGGGCGGAGCCGAAATATGGCGCATCGCCGATACTGGATACCTGTCCGGTACCCCGAAGAAGTCGTCCGAAGACTGGCCTTCAGAATAGTTTTATATGGAAGACGTTCCCCTTCCGGACCCTGTTTGGCGGGGTCTTCCTGAGTTCAACAATGCTCCTCTGAAGAAACGCCGAAGTTGGCGCCCACGGAGCCCCCAGGTGGAAGACAATGGAGAAGTCCTCTATCTTATGGACTGGATTAAAGCACTGGCTCAATCAGGATTGACAGTAATCCAAGTTATGTCGATTTGCATAATGCGGGGAGTGCAGCCACTTGAATATCGTGGGCACCCCTTGTGGTGTTTTAATGGGGCGGATGACGCCACCCGCTGCAGGCGTGAGGGTCCAGACAATGTTGTAGCTTTAGCGAAAATTTTGTCTGAATTGTTCAAGGGAGAGGAAGAGGAGTTCGCCCGCATCAAGCCACGGGATGGATTCTCCATGTACAATCCTCCAAGCTGGGTAAGTTATATCTCCATACTCCCATTTTTCCCGCATTCTTTGTCGTAAGTATTCACCTTGCCACTTTGCGGCAAGAACTGCGAAAAGCCATAAAGGAGGTCAGCAGCCCTTCTCCACAACCAGAGGACCCTGACCGAGCCCTCGACTCCGGACTTGAAGAAGATCTGATTATATTCGTGGAGCTGATAGACCGGCAGTTCTATCAGTTAAGCTGCAATGATGCCATTGTGGCCATCACGGCCGACTATCCCGGACTGCTCCCTGCATCGCACGTAAGAAAAACCAAAAATCCCAACTCCAAAAACTAGGATCCCCTTTTAGACACTTCACCCACCATATACATATGGCATTTTACAGGGAAGGCATTCGGGACGCCCTTCCGAACCCGCAGCAACTCGCCAACAAGAGGAACCGAGGCCGGGTAGGCCAAAAAGGAAGGCGGTCAGGACGGAGACGCCGGCGCATGGGTATAACAAAAACCCTGCTCCGTGGTTGTTGTCTTTCTCCAAATGTAATGACGCCCGTGTTTCTTTAACACAAAAAATGCTCGCCGAAATATGTTCGGCGATGTTACTAATCACGTTTCCACCAGTCGGACGCCAGGACCGGACATAGAGGCAGAAGCTAATATGGGGCGGGCGCCGTATAATCCCCCTACAGAGGATGCAGATAGATTATCCGCTACAAAATTGGATGTGGAAAGCACCATGGATCATAGGCGCCGCCGGGCCGTACTCCGTGACGCTTGTTTCTCACTAGAGGCACTTGATGCCTTCAATTCTGGAGAGGCGTACCTGCGAGCTGCTCAAGATGGTCTAGCCAGAGCCACAGATCAGTATGTAAAGGATGTACGAGTAAGTAAATATGACGATTTATATGTATCAGTAGCCCCTGAGACTTGAAACAGTTAGCAGAACCGATTTAATGATCATCTTTATTGTGCAGGTTCTTACAGAGAAGAATACTAGGCTGTCGCAGGAGCTAGAGGAATGCAAGACCCAACTGCGGGCCGCTGTTGCCGCATTATAGGAATCGAAAAAGTCACCCGTTGGTAACATTTACTTTAAAGAATGATGGTTACTATATAGTGTGTGGCGTGGCTACAGATCTAACAATAGATGTTGCAGATGAATCCGAAGAAAATCCGGAGGACTAGCATGTCGTGCGATAGCTAGAGGCTGGCAGTCACGTGCTGACTGAGGTTAGGCGGGAGAAAAACAATCTCCAAGACGCCAATATCAAGCTGAGCATGGAACTAAAAGATGTTCGAGCCCACCTTGCGGACTCCGAGAAGGAGAATAAGCGGCTTCGGCGCGACATTTTCAGTAAGTGCTTGAATGAATCCTTTTAAAGGAGTTTGGCGTAGAAGCCGACTAACAGTGTTATGTCTGTAGGTATGCTGACAGGTCGTCCCACGGAGGAAATGCCCAGGTCTACGGGTGATCTTCTATCCGAGCTCTCACATCTGCACGAACAAGTTTGGCAGGTGATGCAAGGTGTTGCCCAGGCCTTGTGGCCATCCGCCTCCCTGCCAGAAGGCGTTGCAGAGCTTACGGAGAAGCTCAAGGGAGCACGGCGGCGCTTCCGATTATGGAAGATATCGGCCTGTCGACAAGGTGCCAGAGAAGCCTGGGCCATGGTGAAGACGCGGTATACCAAGGCTGACCCAAATCACATGGCCGAGCTCGGACCTGTGGGGCCCGACGGAAAAGAAATCCCCGTTAGCTTAGTTTATGGGCAAGTAGAATTAGCTGCAAAGTATTCCCAACATGATTGTAGGCTAGACCGCCTGTTGGATGGTATAGAAGAGGAATTTAGTCAGTCTGCATGACTATGTAATTAAAGTGACATGTATAATGCCTTCTAGCCGGATTGTAGATCATTTGTCTTGGCGGACCTTTTCGCTTCAACCTCGGGACCCTATAGTCCGGAGTGTATCCGAATACCCGCTCAGTTATATAAGAACCGGGGTATGCGTGGATACCAGGCGTAGGGGTCATTAGTGCTTGAACGGACAAGTGCCCAACTAGTTATGTTATATTACATGGGTAGTAAGAAACATGTTAAGGGTTCCTTTCCCTGGGTATGCATGCCCTAAAGTGCATGTCCGGACTGCGATAAGAAATGCAGGAAAAAACATCTGGGGGCAGATATGGAAAATAAAAAATCATCTTTTGTTCACCGACCGAATATTCCCTTAAGAACGCTAGCTTTCGGCTTCACCCAGTCTGAGGTACACATCCGGCTGACCTGGCAGTAACAATCGCAGAGGTGCTCCCCTTATGCCCTAGCCAAATTAACGGGAACGTAGGGCATAAATACAAGAGCCAGGAAACCCAGCTTGGCCAAAACTTAAGTCATATCGATGCATATAATGGCGAAAAAAAGGTACATGCGGAAGTATAACACATGTGCGGGGCATGAGGCCCAGATAAATAAGTAAGCTTCTGTGAAGGAAGCCCCCAGGTATGATGAGCGCGGCTAGCGCATCTATAATGTGCAAGCGAGGCACAAGTTGGCCCTTGAAGGCCTAGAGAAAGAATAAAAGAAAGAAAGAAAAACATGACAGATAATATACATGCAAAAAATGGACAGAGGAAGGGGACAAACATAGAGTCCGGCGCTAGGCATAGAATCTTCGGAGCCTGGCCGCTTTCCATGGGTTCGACTTGAGTCGTTTAGTCGATGCATCCCATAGTCGGTACGCTCCACCAGTCAGAACTTGGTCGATAATGAAGGGACCTTCCCATTTGGGCTCTAGCTTGTTCATTTTCTTATCCGGCAGGCGTAGAACTAGTTCGCCAACGTTATAAGTTTTGGCCCGTACTTCTCTGCTTTGGTACCTGCGAGCCTGTTGCTGATAAAATGCGGAACGGGCTTTTGCTACATCGCGCTCCTCCTCCAGGGTGTCCAGACTGTCTTGCCGATCAAGCTCGGCTTCTCTTTCTTCATACATGCGCACCCGAGGTGAGTCATGAATTATGTCACAGGGCAAGACTGCCTCTACGCCATACACCATAAAGAAGGGTGTATATCCGGTACTACGATTCGGCGTGGTACGTAGCCCCCAGAGTACAGAGTCGAGCTCCTCTACCCAGTGCGTGTTAGACTCCATTAAGGAATGCACTAATCTGGGTTTAATGCCGCTCATTATAAGACCGTTGGCTCGCTCAACTTGGCCGTTGGTTTGTGGGTGATAGACTGAAGTATAATCGAGCTTGATGCCTATTTTGCTGCACCAGAGTTTTACCTCATCGGCAGTGAAGTTCGTGCCGCTGTCAGTGATGATGCTATGGAGGACGCCATAATGGTGTACGACCCCGGATATGAAGTCTATCACTGGTCCGGATTCGGCTCTTTTAACAGGTTTGGCCTCTATCCATTTGGTGAATTTATCCACCATGACCAGTAAGTATTTGTTCTTGTGGGTTCCACCTTTAAGGGGTCCAACCATGTCAAGCCGCCAGACCGCGAAGGGCCACGTAATCGGGATTGTTTGGAGGGCGGTCGGTGGCATGTGGCTTTGATTTTCCAAGAGCTGGCAACCGGCGCAACGTCGGACCAAGTCCTATGCATCTGCCCGGGCCGTTGGCCAATAGAATCCTGTACGGAAGGCCTTGCTTACAAGAACCCGGGCTGCGGCGTGGTGACTGCCGAGTCCGGCGTCGATTTCTGCCAAAAGGTTCCACCCTTCCTCTTCGGAGATGCACCTTTGAAGGACTCCGGTAGTGCTTTTTTATACAATTCTCCCTCATGGACCCTGTAGGCCTTAGAACGCCGCACTATGCAGCGTGCCTCATTTTGGTCCTCCGGAAGTTCCTGCCTAGTTAGGTAGGCCAGGAATGGTTCTATCCACGGTGCTATGATGGCCATTATTACGTGGGCTGAAGGTGTTATTTCGGTGGCGGAGCCTCCGATTGTGTCCGAGTGTTTGGCATCGGGCATTTTGGCCGGGTCCGGACTATTGTTACCGGTGTCCCCTTCCCATACTACGGATGGCTTGAACAGCCCCTCCAGAAATATGTTGGGGGGGCCCGCATCGTGTTTTGCGCTGATGTGGGCGAGGATATCCGCCGCCTGATTGTTTTCCCGAGCCACATGGTGAAATTCGAGCCCCTCGAACCGAGCTGACATTTTTAGGAGGGTGTTTCGGCAGGCCACCATTTTCGGATCCTTGGTGTCAAAGTCTCCATTTATTTGGGATATTGCAAGGTTTGAATCCCCACGCACCTCCAGGCGTTGAATGCCCATGGAGACTGATATCCGAAGACCATGCAACAGAGCTTCGTATTCGGCTGTGTTGTTGGAATCTGTATACAATATTTGAAGTACGTACTGAATGGTATCTCCGGTTGGGGACGTCAGGACGACGGCAGCCCCTAGACCAGCCAGCATTTTAGAACCGTCGAAGTGCATGATCCAATTGGAGTATGCGTCGTACTCTTTAGGGAGTTCGACCTCCGTCCATTCGGCGACAAAGTTGGCCAATACTTGCGACTTAATGGCTCGTCGAGGTTTGTATGTTATGTCGAACGGGAGGAGCTCAATGGCCCATTTAGCAATCCGGCCCATAGCGTCGCGGTTGTTTATAATACCATTAAGTGGCACTTCCGAGGCTACTGTAATCGAACACTCCTAAAAGTAGTGTCCCAGCTTCCGGGATGCCATGAATACCGCATAGGCTATCTTTTGATAATGTGGGTACCGTGATTTGCATGGAGTGAGGACAGTGGATACATATTATACGGGCTTTTGAAGAGGGAATTTATGTCCATCAGCTTCTCGTTCGACAATGAGCACTGCGCTTACAACTTGATTAGTTGCCACAATGTACAATAGCATTGGTTTGCCGATGTTTGGCGCGGCCAGGATTGGGTTGGTTGCCAAAATGGCCTTTATTTCTTCCAATCCGGCTGTGGCAGCGTCCGTCCACTCGAAGTGTTCGGTGCGCCGAAGGAGGCAATAAAGGGGTAAAGCCTTTTCTCCTAAGAGGGAAATAAAGCGGCTTAGAGCCGCCATGCATCCAGTTAAATTCTGGATTTGCTTGAGGTCTGTTGGGGTAGCCAACTGTGACAAAGCTCAGATTTTGGCCGGATTAGCTTCAATACCTCTACTGGAGACGATGAAACCTAGGAGCTTTCCGGCTGGTACGCCGAAAACACATTTTTCCAGATTGAGCTTGATGTCGTATGTTCGGAGGTTGTCGAATGTGAGCCTCAAGTCGTCTATCAAAGAGTCGACGTGTTTGGTTTTGACAACCACATCGTCTATGTATGCCTCTACTGTTTTGCCGATTTGTTTCTCCAGACATGTCTGAATCATGCGCTGCTATGTTGCGCCAGCGATTTTGAGCCCAAAAGGCATTGTGTTGAAACAGAAGGGACCGTATGGTGTGATGAATGTCGTTGTGGCTTGGACTCCGCCATCTTGATTTGGTGGTAACCAGAGTATGCGTCGAGGAAACACAATGACTCGTGTCCTGCGGTAGCATCGATAATTTGATTGATGTGGGGGAGGGGGAAGGAACCCTTTGGGCAAGCTTTATTGAGGTCCTTGAAATCGACACAAAGGCGCCATGATTTATCCTTCTTTGGTACCATCACCAGGTTTGCTAGCCAGTTCGGGTGTTTTATTTCTATGATGAATCCGGCCTCCAATAACTTGGCTAGTTCCTCTCCCATGGCATGTATCTTAGGTTCGGAGAAACGCCGAAGAGCTTGCTTGACCGACTTGAATCCCTTTAGGATATTGAGGCTATGCTCAGCCAACCTGCGTGCGATTCCTAGCATGTCTGAGGGATGCCAGGCGAATATGTCCCAATTCTCGCGCAGCAACTCTCATAGTGCGGCGTCCACGACGGGGTTTAACTATGCCCCGATGGAGGCTGTTTTTGTAGGGTCCGTTGGCTGGACTTGGAATTTGACTATTTCATCCGTTGGTTTAAAAGAGGTGGACTTGGATCTTTTATCGAGTATAACGTCGTCCGTGTCCACTGTGGAGCGTAGCATGGTTAATTCCTCGGCCGAGAGGGCTTCGGATAATGCCTAGAGGGCCAGTGCGGCTATTTTGTTTTCGGCGCGGAGTGCTGTGTCCGGATCACTGGCGAGGGTGATGATTCCGTTGGGCCCAGGCATTTTGAGCTTCATGTACCCATAATGGGGTATGGCTTGGAAGATCGTGAACGCCTCACGTCCTAAAAGGGTGTGGTATCCACTACTGGAAATGTAATTTCTTCGGACCTATAGTTCTCTGGCGTATCGAATACCACATCTAGTGTGATTTTCCCAGTGCATCGTGCCTCCCGACTGGGTATGATTCCCCTGATGGTTGTGCTACTTTGCTCAATGCGGTTCCAGTCTATTTCCATTTTTTGAAGAGTTTCCTCATAGATGAGGTTTAATCCGCTGCCGCCATCCATGAGTACTTTGGTGAGTCGAAAGTCATCCACAATTGGACTGAGGACCAGTGCGGCTGGTGCTCGGGCTGTTCGGAATTTAGGTTCGTCACTAGCATTGAAGGTAATAGCCGTGTCACTCCATGGATTTATTGCTGCTACGTGGCAGATTTCGGCCATGCTGCGGAGTGTTCGCTTGTGCCTATTATTTGATGCGAAGGTCTCAAAGACTGTTAACACTGTATTGTTATCCACGGGATGGTGCTCTATGGCGTTTGGGATAAGAAGATCCTCACCACTTTTGGCCACCCGCGGGAGTATCCAACATGCTCTAAGGTTGTGCGTTGGTATTGTATCTGCTGTACTATGAATTTTGCAGGGTCCGTTAAGCCATCCCTCCAGTACGGTTCCATGCCCTGTAGAGGGTTTTTGTTTCTTTGCAACTAGCTCGGGTGTCTTATGATAGTGCACCCTTTTACTTTGGGCTAGGTGTATATTCGGGGCCGGATTATCCCAAAATTTCGTTTCGGTTTTCCAGACGCTTTCCATCGCACAGTACTTCCGTACTATGGATGCCAAGTCAGTGAAGCGTGATATGTCACGGCGACTTAAGGCGTTAAGGATTACCTTGTCCGTGCAATTATTGCAGAAAAGTGAGACTGCATCTTCCTCGCGACAGTCCTTAACCTTGTTCATCACAAGGAGGAATCTGGCACAATAATGATGTACTGTTTCATGGGGCTCTTGCCTGATGTGGGAAAGATCATTTATGTTTGGGTGGGTGGGTGGATTTGAGTCTGAACCCCTACCCGATCTGAGACCCAGGGGCCGAGGAGTTTCCAATCTTCGAAGTTTGGGTTCCGGAGTGTTGCCCGCTAAGTCTGGTCTACTGCCTGATTCTAGGTTCAGGGCTTGGGTGATGTCCTCCCGTAAGCGGGTATCCTGCTCGGAGAGCTCAGGAATCCAGACATAGTTAGTCCTCAAAATAGAGGAAGAGTTGCCGCATTGTTCCTCCACCACCGCAACATGATGGGTGACCGATGGAGAGTTAATCTCCCTTTGATCGGGTTTAAGCCCAATCCGATCATAGTCCGTAGCAACTCCCAAGTCGGCGATGTGGTCCAAGAGTTCGTTTAGGGAAGAGAGCTCCATTGGATCCATCTGCTTGGCGAATTCCGAGCCGACGTGGAGGCTGTTTTTGATGACCCGAGAAGTCATCGTCGGTGCAGCGGCCGAACAAGCAGTCATGACGAAACTGCCTAGCCGGAGAGTTTGGCCGACAGCCAGAGCTCCCCCGACGGTAATGTTGCTTTTAACAACGAGATGAGGCATCCTTTCTTACGGCGACGTCACAGAGGAACTCTCAATGAAAGCACCAATGTCGGTGTCAAAACCGGCGGATCTCGGGTAGGGGGTCCCAAACTATGCGTCTAAGGTGGATGGTAACAGGAGGCAGGGAACACGATGTTTTACCCAGGTTCGGGCCCTCTTGATGTATGTAAAACCCTACGTCCTGCTTGATTTATTCTTGATGATATGAGTATTACAAGAGTTGATGCACCACGAGATCGGAGAGGCTAAACCCTAGAAGCTAGCCTATGGTCTGATTGTATGTTGTCCTACGGACTAAAACCCTCCGGTTTATATAGACACCGGAGGGGGCTAGGGTTACACAAGGTCGGTTACAAAGGAGGAGATATACATATCCGTATTTCCTAGCTTGCCTTCCACGCCAAGTAGACTCCCATCCGGACACGAGACAAAGTCTTCAATCTTGTATCTTCATAGTCCAACAGTATGGCCAAATGATATAATCCGGCTGTCCGGATACCACCTAATCCAGGACTCCTTCACTCGTCTCCAACCGCTCAAGATCAAGGTTGCGCTCTGTGGCCTTCAGCATCAGCGCCTCCTCACGCTTCAAGATCTCTTCCTCTTCGGAAGGCGCCCCCTTCATTGATGCCAAGGCAGCCATACGTGCCTCAACCTGCTGCTCCAGGGAGGCGTTCAGAGCTCGGAGCTCACCTTCTCGCTTCTCTGCGGCCTCGCGGTGGTGGTCAGCCTCCCTGGCCTCCTCCAAGGCTCGGGCGCTGGACTCGCACGAGGTAGCAAGGGATGCATCGACCTGCACACTGGCGCACTCGCGCTGGAGACGCCCGAGGTCGAGGGCCACCTTTAGCTGATCCCATTCGTCCGCTAGCCGAAGGCCTTCGGTTTCAAGACGGGTGTCAACATCCACAAGCTCTTCCCCGAGCCGGCTCAGCGCTCCCATTGCCTCACGGAAGAGCTCATGACAGACGGCGCCGTGCTTGCACGCAAGCTCGAACATATGGCCAGGCCCATCCTCCGTGCCAGGGGTCGATGGAGAAGTTCGAAGCGGCTCGCTTGCTCCCAGCAGGGGGGTGGAGGCCGGTGCTCTCAGTGGAGGACTACTAAGGCGGGGCCTCGTTGCTCGAAGATGAGGCCAGCGCCGAGGTCATCTAGCCGCGGGCAATAACCAATGGCGGGGCACTCGGCACACTCCTTGCGCCCCTGGCGGGACCATGAAGGAGGAACGACAAGAGCATAGAATCGAGGCGCTAGGCCGGCGCATCTACCTCCTTGGCAGGCCCCGCACCATGCACGGCGGGCCCGAAGCGGAGGGCCTGAAGCGGGCGGAGGTCACTTCTCGGGAGATGTCATCACCTTGGCAGAAGGGGCCCTAAGGAACTGCAGTCAGGAGGAGAAGCCGTGCTAAAAAATTACAAAGACAAGGTACTCACTCGTGTATGGAAATGTACTACCTCTGCTTCAATGGCTGGAAGGCGTCATCGCTGCAGCTTCAAGACCCCTTCCTCTTGCGGAGCGCTTTGAAGTTTGGTCGGAGCCGGCAGAAGCCCTGGATGCGATAACTGAAGTCGGGCGTGCCTGGCATGGCTCCTGATGAGGCGACCTCAGGAACGCTGGGCCGCATGGAGTCCCCGGTCCCCGCCTCGTGGTGACTCGCCAGGGCCCCGGGGGCTTCGCCAGGCCCCCTCATGACGGCTCTCTCGAGTTCCAGTTGACGAAGATTCAGGAGCCCTAAGCGACGCCGGTTCCTCAGCGACTGCGTCGCCAGTGTTCGACGGTGACCGCCCACCTGCGGCCACTTTATGAGCGAGCACCACGCAGGCGGCGACCAAGGGGGCCACGAAGATGGGGCTCTCGCGAGGCCCTTCAAGGTCAGCCGGGCGTAGTCCCCATTTGTCGAAAGGGGGCATCTGCATCGCGAATTCCACCTTGTTCGAGCAGTAGTACAAGAGGCAGCCCTCCTTCGACATTTTTGCTGGCGATGGGTCTCCCATTGGGAGCTCAAGCACAGTGTGTTGCGCCTCAAGAGGAAGCCCGGGCTCATGAAGCCTCATGCGGTCCTTGCGGCCGGAGAAGGCCCACATTGGACGAGAATGGCGCTGCAGTGGGGCAATGTGGCATCAGAAGAACATCACGCCGAGGTCCTTCAGCCTAGTCTGCCGGCACCAGACATGGGCAAGACGTGGGTCAGTGAGCTTGTCGTGCTCCCGGCAGGAGCTGGCAGCAGCTGGTGCCATCAGAAGCAAGAGCAGGCGGCTACGCACGTCGAAGTCCATGAACACTCAACGCCTCTGGAATTCCCTCATAGACTGCGAAAGCTCGAAGTCAATCCCCGCACCGGCCGTCGTAGGCACGGTCTAGAAGCTCAGGCATCCGGAGCGCTATCGGGGATCAGTCAGATCCAACGAGAAGAAGCGGTGAAGTCGGGACATGGAGGGAGAAATGCCCACCATGGCCTCGCAGACAAAGTCAAAGACAGCGAGAAGGATGATGGACTGAGGATCTAGGTGCAGCATATTGATTTGGTAGTGAGAGAGCACGTCGTTGAAGAAGGCGTAGAAAGGGGGAATCAGGCCAGGCCACAGGGCGTGAAGGTGAATGGGGGTCTCGGTGGCTGTCCTATCGACCGCCGCACGAGATGTGGGCCAAACCACCGTCTCCCTCCATTCATTGAAGCCGGTAGTGACTGCTGGGCGAACCTTGTCCATCGCCTCCTGCTTGAGCACTACCGACCGCTCGACGGCGGTGCTTCGGCTGGAGCCTGGGGCTTCTTCTTTCCCTTCTTCTTCTGGCTCGGCACCATGGTGATGGACAAGGTCGGATCCTGGCTGGATTGGAGGAGGAGACCATTGCCTTCGGGTAGACGGAGGAGTTGGGGAATGCGCTGCCAGCAGGAAGGTGGGTTGTGTAGACAACTGTGGCCGCCTAGCTAGGCGGATATCAAGGCGGCGTGGGGAAGCAGAGACGCCCACGTCTTGTCAATCGCCATGCGTCAATCGAGGCCGCAGGCGGTGGGCCCCCTGCCCCTCTAAAATTGCCCTTTGGCTTTGCCTCGAAGCCAAGTCCGAGCGCGCCTTGGGCGTGGGGGCTATTGTGGGCGTCCTGGGAATAGGGGTACCCAGGCTAGCCATCCTACGGCCCGGGGCGTGGCTCCACCAACGGCTGGTATGGTCCATCTTCATTAGCAACCACTCAAGACCCTCAGGAGGGTCCAAGCCTCGCGAGGCGGACGCCACCAAGACCTCCCAGGGGCAGCCTCGCTAAGCTGGCTCCTGAGGAGTGGAGATATCTATGCAAGGGGCACCTCACGAGGTCCGCATGGCGTGAGCCATGATGACCAAGGCCAGGTGGGAGCCAATGGGTGTAGAGTGCCACTTTCCTCTTTGGTGCTCAGGAAGTAGGCGCAGGCGAGGAGTCCCGAGGCATCAGGGAAAGGTTTCCATATTGGTGCACCAAGACCAAGACCAGCAGGACGGCAGGATGGAGGTCACCGCGGAGCCCACGGTGGCGTCACCACCAGAGCCTTTGGTAGGCGAAGACCACCTTTTGTCAAGATAACTTGTACTAGTTGTGTCCCTTCAAAATTGGCCTTGTGGGATCCCTTCCCGCCTAACATTTGGGAAGAGGACCCGTGCCTCTATAAATAGGGCTAGCCGCCACCATTGCAGGGGACGGATCATTCGGACCATCCTCAAACACACTAGCTCATCGAGCTCAAGAACACCTCTCCTCAGGAGGCTGTTCATCCACTGTACTAGTCCGTCCTTAGCCCACAAGGCAATCCACCACACCACACTGCAGTAGGGTATTACACCACAACGGTGGCCCGAACCAGTATAAACTCTCGTGTCTCTTGTTCCTTGGGTTCGGCGAGCTAGGCGTTGAGATTGTTTTGAGAGCGATCTAGGGAGAGATCTTCGTGCGCACCCCGGTGTTTGAACCTCAATGGTTTGCCGGAGCCCGTAGTCCGACACCCAACTCGGAACCTGTCCCATAATCGAAGATGAAGAGGCAGAAGAACTCCAAAACAAGCAAGGATCACTCTCACGTCAAAGCATCGCTTTACCTGTACCTGCAACTAGTGTTGTAGTAACCTGTGAGCCACGAGGACTCAGCAATCCCATTACAATGGGTATTAAGACTAGCAAAGCACTATGCATTTTGTATGGTGGCTAACTTACGAGTATAATAACAAGAAGAGTTAATACGCATAACGCTTGCAACTAGTAATGATCAAGAAGTGATCCTGGACTACTTACGAGTCAAACCTAACCCCACTGTGTTTCCTTCTTGAAATCATTCGAAAAGAGACGGTCACGGTTACACCACGGTTGTTGTATTTTATTTCAGATCTGGTGTCAAGTTCTCTACAACCGGATATTAAAAATTTCCATCTGCAACATAACCGCGGGCATGGCTTTTGAAAGATCAAACCTTGCAGGGGTGTCCCAACTTAGTCGATCACAAACTCTCACGATCAACGGAGGAAAATCCTCCTTCCGGAACAACCCGATCAAGCATGGAATGCCGATTCACAAGACATTTCGACAATGGTAAAACAAATCCAGCAAGACCTCCCGACGTGCCGACACCCTGATAGTAGCCGCACGTATCTCGTCTCAGGCCACGATCAGATAGGTCAGCCTACGAGTAAAACCAATCCTCGAGTTGCCCCGTGGTGGAATCGTAGTCTGCCCGTTTTGGACCAACACTCATGAGGAGCACTGGCCCAGGGTTGTAAATTAATTATCCTCGGGGCCCGGGAAGTCCCTATGCAAGTTTTAGTTGTTATTAGGCAAATGGTAAAACCAAAGTTGGGCCTTGCTGGAAGAGTTTTATTCAAAGCAAACTGTCAAGGGGGGCCATAAACCCCGACCATGTTAGCAACGCAAAATCAAGGAACATAACACCGGTATGATGGAAACTAGGGTGGCAAGAGTGGAACAAAACTCGAAGCAAAAGGCCGAGCCTACCACCATTTACCAAGTATATAGATGCATTAATTAAATAAGACATATTGTGATATCCCATGATATCCATGTCCCAACACGAAATAATGTCCAACTACACCTGCAACTAGCAACGCTATAAGAGGGGCTGAGCAAAGAGGTAACATAGCCAAACAACGGTTTGCTAGGATGGTGGAAAGGTTAGAGGTTGTTTCATGGCATATAGGGAGGCTTGATAAACAAGTGGTGGGTAGCGCGACATAGCGATAGCATCGAGACAACTAGCATAGCAAAGATAGTAGTGAGATCCAAGGTGACGATCATCTTGCCTGAAATCCCGCTAGGAAGAAGACCGAATGCATGAAGTAGACGAACCAACATAGTCGAACAAAGCCTCAAAATCGCAACATAACCGAAACTATTGAGAAGGAGCACAATCAGAAAGAAGGAAACAACATGGTAAACACAGTAGCATAAACATGGCATGATGCACAACTAAGTATGATGCATGTCCATTTTAATGAGGCATGGCATGGCAAAGTGCAACAAACGATACTACCAATTAAGTGGATCTCAATAATATGTAACAGGTTTCATATTGACGAAACACCACATTCATTTATTTAGTTATCTCCCGTTTATGTACCCAACAATATTAAATGGTGTTAAACATGGCAAGACGTGAAGCATAAGTAAACTAACTATTTAGGCAAGTTTAAATGAGGCCGAAACAACAAACAACAATTACGAAAAATCCCCACGTGCATATTTTGGATTTGGTACTATTCTCCCTAAAACCACAATTTAGAGTTGTTAAACATGCAAAACTAAGTGCACCATGCTAATCTATGCATTTTTCCACCCCATTTACATATAAGGTTTATTTAATTCGGAGCTACAATTATTTAGTTATGAAATAAAGCATTTTAGCATGGCATTTATGCAAATTAAATACAAACAACATTTTAATCATTTTGAACATGGATGAAAGTTGGACAATATAAAACAAGATGAAATTCTAAGCATTTTATATGTTGAAATCATTTTAATCCGATGCACGGTTGTTGAGTTATTATATGCATGAACAATGAGGGTTTTTCTAAAAATCTGTAAAACCTGGGAATTGATTAAATTCGTCCTGAGAAAAAACACTATACGAGCCGAATCTGATTGGGCCAACAGTGGAAAAGGCTGGGGTTGTCACATCAGGCTGGAAGCAGGAGTAGCCGGGCCTTGGGGCATGGCTAGGCTGATGGAAGAAGGAAGGCCGACGCAGGGGCTACTTCTGGGCTCGATCGAAAGGGTCAACGCGGCTTGGGGCTTTGCTCGAGGAGGTCGATATGCAGGTGAACAGAGGGGACAAGGCGCTCGTGTTCTGATGAAGCAGAGGGACGCAACGGCTCGATGCAGAGGCTCAGCAGCAGCGGGACTTGCAGTGGCAGCGGCGGGACATGGCAGCATGCCGGCGGTGTGGATCGTAGGCGAAGGAGAGCCGGCCTAGGTGTGGCCAGATCTGGTCTTGAACGGGGCAAGAAGGACGGAGCTTGAGACCGATGCCGCAGGGGCGTTAGCAGAATGGGATCACGCTGGGAAAGATCGGGGGCACCACGGGCGGCGTTCTCGTCGAGGTACTCCTCCAGGAAGTAGAGTAGCGGCGGCAGGAATTGGCGCCTTGCGTGGGCTCCGACGACGCGAATCTCCGAGAAGATGGCGGCGTCGCTGTTACAGAGAACAGAGGGGGAGTCCAGTGAGACAGAGAGAGAGAGAGCTTTAGCGTAGGATAGAAAGGGGCAAGGCCAGGCGGGCGCCAGCGGACGGAGCAGCTCTGGAGGTGGCGCTCGCCGCCGCGGCCGAGAGTCTGGCTGCTGATGCTCGACGGGTTGGAAAAGCCTCTGGCGAGGAGGCTGGGAGGGGTGCACGAGGCCTCGGGCGGCTGCAGGTGCTTGGGCTCCATGGGTGCAAGGGGATCGAGGAGGAGCAAGACACGTGCAAGGATGGATCGCTGGATTTGGAAGGGGCTGAAATAGGAGGGAGGTGGTTGGCTGGTTGTGGATCCCGATGGAGAGAGTGGCGGCAGTGTGAGGAAACTGAGGGAGTTGGTGTAGGGTTAGGGTAGGTTTACATTGATTAAATAGGTAGGTGGTTTAGAGGGTGGAATGATTTTGGACCCTCCGATTAGATTGGATAGTCGAGAAAAATAGTCCAGGGAGTTCAAATGAGAAAACGAAAATGTTTTGGGGATGTTTGGGATGATTCGGACCCATCGGTCACAAGTGCCCGGTTCGGGTCGGGGTATGTTTCGTACGCGCATGGAGGGGGATTTGTGCACTGTGAAGAGAGAGGTTAGGCTGATGCGGTCAAGCGTGTGGTTGGACTGAGAATGGTCAACGAAAACAAGCGGTCTCACAACATGCCATAGAGACAAGGAGAGAAGCGGCAACTACGAATGGCTATGGGTTATATGAAAAACGATGGCAGTGGACTACCGATGCAATTCAAATGATGACATGATGAATGAAACTAAGAAATAAAACACATGGCAACAACGAATTAACTAGAAGGCTTCTGGAGGGTCGATCTTGGGTCGTCACAACATTCCCCAACATAGAAGAGATCTCGCCCGAGATCTAAGGATGGCACCAAAGAGAAGCAGAAGAGGAAGAGGTAAAACAAAGTTGCTTATTTAACAAACGAGTGAAACCATGAACCTTGAGAGGTTTAACAAATTGAAAGAAAGAATACAATGGAGATGAACGAGATGGCAAACAATCCGTTAGCAAAGAGGAACAAGGAATACGACAAGAACCAAGAGCTCAAGGAACAATACGGACTTTGAACCCACTTTGGTTGAAGAGAAGCAAGGAAAGAAGAATTCAGCAACACTCTGACTAAAAAGAGAGGCAAGACTTGATAAGATAAAAGGAACTTGGATAGAGTACACAACACTCATGTTTAATGGAAAAGCAAGGAAAAGAACATGATCTTGAGAAAACGAGATGATTGGTCGAAGAGAGCAACATCACAATGCCTCCGGAACAAACGGATAAAAGCTAGATCCTCAGAATAAGATAATAGAGAAGGAAATGATAACTTCTACCACAATTGAATTTGGAAAGCATCCTTGCAAGAAGGTTAGAACGGAGTTGTTGGAAAACCAACAACGAAAAGAATAAGCTTGTAGTTGGCTTATGGAAACATCTCAACATTATGAGGTGACAAACGGCCACTAATGGAAACCATTGATTTGAGTGAGAGCATGAAAGCGAGGAAAAACTTGTTTCACTACGAGAATAGGAGGAAACTTGGATTATCGATAGACACCACAATTAGCAACATTCCTTAGGGAAGGCTTTTAGGTGAAATCTATACAAAGATAAACTCCAATGAAGAAATTGATGGATTTAAAATGCCTCATTCTTGACAACTTGTGAATCATGAAACACAAAGGGAAATTGTCAAGAATGACATCACAACACGCCAAAAGATAAGATACAAATAACTACACTTCGGAATGCAAGATGAAGAATGATTGAGCTCCTCTAAAAAGAATCTTGAAGAACACTAGAGAGTGAATTAAATCCTTGATGAACCATCATGTAGAGCCTCCTGAAGAACTTCGGTAATAAAGAAATGATCAAACGAAAGGGAAGTTGAAAATAACTCCGGTAGAAGCCTTGTAATGAGTTGAAATTGATACCATGAACGAACTCCGGTAGAAAGAATTAAATCATCATGAGGAAACAAAAATAAGAGTTATGTCATGCTTACCATTCATCAACTTAAATTACTGACAAGCAACGGATAGGCATGCTACTTATTCTCATTGAAAAGGATTGAGGAGAGATATAGTGCAAAGTTGAGGAAGTCTTCGATGGATCATCGGTATGGTTTTTGGGAAGAACAAATGAATTGACACGATAACAAGAGAAGAGGGATCTTGAATAGACCACCGTAAGAATTGAAAACAAACTAAGCATGGAACGAATAACCGGTAAGAACTAGAAAACGAATGAAAATACTTGAGGGAATTTAGATACGAGAGATTGAAGATATCACGAGCTGACTAAAGAATACTTGAGTGAAGCACTAGAAGAAATTGGAGATGCACGAAGTGGCAACAATTTAGAATAATTGGAGAACGAAAGCTAAAAACTAAGAACGAATAACTCTGAAATGATGGGCTGCGGAGAATCAAACTGAAAAGACTCCTGGAATGCTTCAGATTGATATGTAAAGAATTTCTCACAATTGAAAATAATTGTAAGGATGGCACAAAGCTTGAACCATGAATCTTCAACAGAACAGACCAAGATTTAGAGAAAAATTCTTCTTTAGTCTTCCAAGCTAGGAATGATGACGAGGAACACCACCAAAATTGTTGACACACTCCGGAATAATTTCAAGAAAAAAGTGAGCCAGCGATGACATGAATTTGGAAGCGATATAGAAGGAGGCATCTGACTGATGATAATTCATTCTTACGTCAAACTTTGAAAAGAATTTGAGAATAACTTCGGAAAAATTAGAAGTGCCAAGTAAGATCCTGGGAAAAGACCTGTGGGTTAGGGCTCACTGAAAAGAAACACAATTGAATGATTTTTAAGGAGAGATTGCACCGGTTGAATTAAAATGGATTGAATGAGATAACAACCTCAAAATAGCTTGAACGTTTTAAGACACAAATCTTCTAAAATATCTTGAGCACTCCGGATATGAATAGAGAGAGGTGAATAAATAGGAGGGACTTTGATAAGAAGTTCCAACATGGAAAAACATGCGAAACAAAGAGGAACATATATAATCAACATTGAAGATTGAATTTAGTCCACTAAAGAAGAAAAAAACGAGAATGAATGAATGATTAACTTGAAGCTCGTGAGCATCTTCACGAGGCATCGTTGGATGAAACTTGGAAGAAAAGGATGTCCGAACTTCACATAATTAAAATGGTACTCGATTAAGAAATCTGGGTCCTTGAATAAAAGGGGTGGAATGGTGGGAAAAAATAAAGACAACTTGGAACAGATGAAATGAATGCCATTGAGGAGCAGAGAATTGAATTTGCAAATGGGGAGAATGATAGAATCATCTTGAAGAGAAGCGCACCGGTTGGAAAAGAATTGACATGAAAATCTCGATGATCAAGAAGAATTAGCACTCCCACAGAAGTATGAGAACACAGCTTAGGAAAGGTATGGAATCAACACTTGACACTGAAGCAGCTCCAATACCACAACTCAAAACAAAACAAAGGATTTGGCTTGCAAAATAAGCAGGAACAAACGTATGATGGAGATTTTGTCCAAAATTTTTGTGGTGGGGCCCACACAGGCTCGATCGTACAACACCATCATGTACAAGGCAGTGCACATGACATACGAAGCATCCCTGAGTTAGCATAGCCAATGACTCTTTAAGACACAATGAGACCACTGTAAAAACGACCATGGATAGGTGGACCACTAGACGTCGAACCCCAATCTCATATCATGCATCTGTCGGAAATATATCCTAGGTAACTACTTGAACTCCCATCTAAAAACTCCTGAAACTTTATAGTTATGCAATCTGGTATTGGGGATACAAGGAGGCACAAATATCTCATACAACTAACAAATCCTACACTCCAACTATATCCATCTGTCAACACATAACCAAGAATCCACTATACTAGCTGTGGCAATACATTTGATCGCTCTCCCAGTACTGGGTGGCACCAAACTACTCTCACCACAAAGAGTATTGAAGTGTTTTCGATGTCGGCATCCTTTGGTATTTCAGAACTGAAACGATAAGCACTGTGATAAAAACACCTTGGGGCTCAACTCCCCGGGACACTGCCACAACCCCTAAATGACAGGAGGCACCAAGACAGAATTCCCGTCACAATGATATCAGACCAATTCCACAATGCCTGCATGATCCTAAAAAAAATGAGTGAAAAAGGAGAGTGATGGATCCCAAATACCTACGTCACGAGTCCTCACCCAAGTGACGAAGGGATGAGGAGTAAAAAGAATTCCTACTCTCCGATGTATAACTACACTCAAAGTAGTTTTTTTCTAGACTCGACATCGGCAGTGGTTCGATCTACCAAGGGGGCTCCTAAGGTCGGTAAGGCTCTGATACCAACTTGTAGTGCCCAATAAGCGATTCTATCCCAATCACGTGATGAATTCATGATTGGGGAAAAATCACATTTCGAGCGCATAGCAAGGTGGATATCATTACAACATACAATGTACTGAATAGATGAGAATACAATATAAAGGCTTACACTCGCCACAAGCTACAACATGAATACAATACTACATCAGTACTTAGAAATCGTCATACAGAAGAGCAGGATCCGACTACGGATGAAATCAAATGAAAATGAAGAATGACATCCACCCTGCTAATCCCAGGCTCTCGACCCAGAACCTGTCTCTTGATCGAAGAAGAAGAAGCAGAAGAACTCCAAAACAAGCAAGCATCACTCTCACGTCAAAGCATCACTTTACCTATACCTGCAACTTTTGTTGTAGTAATCTTTCAGCCACGAGGACTCAGCAATCCCATTACCATGGGTATCAATACTAGCAAAGTTTAATGGGTATGGAATGGTTAAGTGGTGAAGTTGCAGCAAGCACTAAGCATTTGTATGGTATCTCTTACAAGTATAATAATAATAATAATAAGAATAAGAATAATAATAATAATAATAATAGTTACTACGCATAATGGTCGCAACTAGTAATGATCAATAAGTGATCCTGAACTACTTATGAGTCAAACATAACCCCACCGTGTTCTCTTCTTGAACTCACTCGAAAAGAGACGGTCATGGTTACACACGCGGTTGGTGTATTTTATTTCGGTTCTGGTGTCAAGTTCTCTACTACCGGATATTAAAAATTCCCATCTGCTGCATAACCGTAGGAACGACTTTCGAAAGATCAAACCCTGCAAGGACGTCCTACAAACTCTCACGGTCAATGGAGGAAAATCCTCCTTCCGGAACAACCCGATCAAGCTCAGAATCTTGGTTGACAAGACATTTTGACAATGGCAAAACAAATCTAGCAAGACCACCTGACGTGCCCACCCTTGATAGTAGTCGCGCGTATCTCTTCTCAGGCCACGATCGGATAGGTTAGCCTACGAGTAAAACCAATCCTCGAGTTGCCCCATGGTGGCCCCGCAGTCTACCCGATTTGGATCAACACTCATCAGGAGCACTTGTCCGGGGTTGTTAATTAATTATCCTCGGGGACCAGGAAGTCCTTATGCAAGTTTTATTTGTTATTAGCCAAATGGTAAAACCAAAGTTGGGCCTTGCTGGAAGAGTTTTATTCAAAGCGAACTGTCAAGGGGGGCCCATAAACCCTGACTGTGTTAGGAACGCAAAATCAAGGAACATAACACCGGTATGATGGAAAGTAATGATGAGGACATCAATACCATTGTTACACCCACAACCCCTACTGCTACATATACCAGACCAATTAGTAGAGCTTGCGCACGCCAATTAAATTATCAGGTACTTTAATTTCTTGGTAATGATTCTAATGTTCATGAGATTATGATGCTGCATAAATTGGATTCATTTGTTTTTCTTACAAATGAACGGCCCGGCATGGATAAGAGGGATGTACACTAGAAAAAGACCAAGCATGGAGATCATGGCATGCGCAAGGGGAACAAGAACGGAGTTACAAGTGATGATTTTAGGACTTTGAAGCCACCATAAGGAGTGCATGAAGCCTTGGACGAGATAGACAAGGTGACACTTCATAAATTTCGTCCAGAGGCTATTCTAGGTGCTGCATCACCTTGTTATTGGGCCAGACCCATGTAATTTCGAAATACTTAAATATAGGGTGTTTTTAGAGTCTGTATGTGTGGGGAAATAAGAGTTAGGCTTGGTTTAGGACCCCTCCTCCAACGGCCACGAAATTTCCCCCTCTTCCTCCATATATACATCCCTTACGGTGTCATTTATACTTTGGGTTTTGTTTAGATTAAAAGTTCATCATAGCTGCAACTTCGCGTACTTCATTTTTGTTCAACGACCTCACCAAGACGTCACAGAACCCCACCTTGTTCAATAAAGCTTTCATCTTATATTCGCAATATCCAGATTGCAATCTTAGTTTCTTGCTTGTTCTTCGTTTCCTTGCAGGAAATAGACCTTCGTGGTTAGGTTGATCGTGCTCCGGCATGGTCAATAACCTCCCGGAGTTGGGTTAGCAATTGCTAAGGCACGACGTCCTCACACGTTCATAGTCGGATCGTCAAAGTCTACTCCTCCAAAACGATAAGCACCATCTCATCGATAGACGGGACACCTTTGCCTCTATCAAGTGGTATCAGATTTCCAGGTTGCTCGGAGAGATTTTACAGTTTTTTGTAGTTTAGATCGAGCATGTTCTTCATTCCTACAGTCCACAAAAAGCCACAAAGAAAATTAGGGTTAGTTCATCACATCTGAACCAGTCTGAGCCTTCGCATAGTCTTTTCAGTACTTTGCTTTGTTGAATTTGCAGTTGCATCTTCATGTCAAGTTGTTGGTCTTAGCGTCTATCCCTTTAGAGGTTCACATCCGTCACAGATTCGCCACCAGTATGTGTTCCACCGCCCTACATATATCCGCCACTAGTCTGAGTTTCCACCAGATTCATCTCCGCCACCAGTCCTAGTCTCAGTCAAGTATTTGTTTCTTTGTTTGTGATTTCTAGATCATGCCATACTCCGAGTCGTGACAGAGTAGGACTCCCCAATTTCCATGCCACCCGCAGTAGAAAAATAGTTCCACTTTCGAAAAAAAATCCGGCTAGGCAGTTTTTAGACCATTTGTAGAATTTTTCGAAAAAAGGAAAAAAAGTGCAAAAAAAGTGAAAAAAAGAAAAGAAAATTCAGAGAGTGCTCCTCCATTATTTACGTCCTGCGCCATGATTTTGTTCGTGTTCTAGGCTCGCATCTCTAGTACGGTCTACCCTAGGACCAGCACAGTACCATTGTTGACCGTTTATTCAACTTTGCATCTCTGAATTGATTACTTCTGACCCTTTTTGCTACCATATTATAAGCCTTCCTAGCTCCACAAACATCTACGTCATGCGTTTGGCTCTCCCTGGTAATCACTCTATCCATGCTTTGAGAGTTTTGACTACAATGGTTGCCGATCACCATCTGCTGCTGGGTAAGAACAGGTAAGAATTTGAGATTTGCTTGATGGATTTGTGACACACTGCCACTTTCTAGTAGTCTGTAGGATCATATTCTTGTGTGTTTCTATTGCTGCTGACCATGGTGATACGGGGCTAACCGGTGTAGGCCGATCTTTCACGATTGGAGTGGATTCCCTCAAAGAACACAGGGAAGAACGTATAGAAATCACAAGGGAAACACTCAAGAACAGGTCCAATCACACATCCACTAGACAATCAAACACACAAGATCCACAAGGTACATGAACAACAATAGGGAAGATACAAGCTAAAGTTCATCTTCAAGAGGAGGTCTTGATGGTATCTGTAACGCCCATGATGCGGCCATATCTCCCACGTGTCGAAGCACGACTTAAAGGCATAACCGCATTGTAAGCAATGTCGCAAGTGAGGTAATCTTCACAACAACCCATGTAATGAATAAGGGAAAAGATATACATAGTTGGCTTACACTCGCCACGTCAGACAATAGCATGCATATCATTACATTCATCCAAATACAATCAAGGTCCGACTATAGAACCAAAATAAAGAACAACCCCAAAAACGACAAAGTCCACGATCGCCCCAACTGGGGACCACTACTGATCGTCTGGAAAGGGAATGTAGTATCGTCCTGAGTCCTCATCGAACTCCCACTTGAGCTCAGTCGAATCACCTGGAGCAGTATCATCGGTCCATGCATCTGGTTTTTGAAGTAAACTGTGAGTCACGGGGACTCAGCAATCTCACACCCTCGTGATCAAGACTATTTAAGCTTATAGGAAGGGTAAAAGTATGAGGTGGAGCTGCAGCAAGCGACTAGCATATTTGGTGGCTAACATACGCAAATGAGAGCGAGAAGAGAAGGCAAAGGCAGGGTCGAACAACTATGATCAAGAAGTGATCCTAGAACAACCTACGTTCAAGCATAACTCGAGACCGTGTTCTCTTCCCGGACTCCGCCGAAAAGAGACCATCACGGCCACACACTCTGTTGATTCATTTTAATTAAGTTAAGTTTAAGGTTTTCTACAACCAGACATTAACAAATTCCCATCTGCCCATAACTGCGAGCACGACTTTCAAAAGTTCAAATCCCTGCATGGGAGTCCCAACTTAGCCCATCATAAGCTCTCATGGTCAACGAAGGATATTCCTTCTCCCAAGACAATCCGATCAGGCTCGGAATCCCGGTTACAAGACATCTCGACAATGGTAAAACTAAACCAGCAAAGCCACCCGAATGTGCCGACAAATCCCGATAGGAGCTGCACATATCTCGTTCTCAGGGCACAACAGATGAGCAAGACGTCGGGTAGACCAACACTTAGAGAAGCACTGGCCCGGGGGGGTTAAAATAAAGATGACCCTTGAGTCCGCGAAACCCAAGGGAAAAAGGCTAGGTGGAGAATGGTAAAACCAAGGTTGGGCCATGCTGGAGGAGTTTTATTCAAGGTGAACTGTCAAGGGGTTCCCATTATAACCCAACCGTGTAAGGAACGCAAAATCAAGGAACATAACACCGGTATGACGGAAACTAGGCCGGCAAGAGTGGAACAAAACACCAGGCATAAGGCCGATCCTTCCACCCTTTACCAAGTGTATAGATGCATTAAGATAGACAATATATAATAATGATATCCCAACGATAAACATGTTCCAACAAGGAACAAACTCCAATCTTCACTTGCAACTAGCAACATTATAAGAGGGGCTGAGCAAAGCGGTAACATAGCCAAACAACGGTTTGCTAGGACAAGGTGGGTTAGAGGTTTGACATGGCAATATGGGAGGCATGATAAGCAAGTGGTAGGTATGGTAGCATAGGCATAGCAAAAGAGCGAGCATTAAGAAAGAAAAGATATAAGTGATTTCGAGGGTATGGTCATCTTGCCTGCAAAGTTCTCCAAGTTGATGTTAGCTTGATCCTCGTAAACGTACTCAATGGGCTCCTCGATCACGTACTCGTCTCTCGGCTCTACCCAAGCAAGAACAAACAAGCAAAGGGAGACACAATCAACCACGTGCAATGCACAAACAACATGATGCAAAATATGGCATGATATGCGGGATGCGGTATGCGATGCATATGCATGCTTTGGAAAGGAATGTTTGAACCTGGCCTCAACTTGGAAAACCCAGAGTGCCACTGGAAAAAGGGGTTGATTTCGTTTGAAATCGATATAAAGATCACCGGAAAGGAATGCACGGTTTGGAAATGACAAGCAAAACAAATATGGCACCGGTCTGCGATTAACAGCACGAGGCCATCTAAATGCATCAAGAACAACATGCCACAGCACTCTAGCATAGCAAAAACAATACATGGCAGGGATCCACTCAAGATTCTTGACAAAAGATGAACACTGAGCTACGGCTAATTCACTCAATAGCAGGTTCAAACAAGCATGGCAAAAGTGCAAAAGATAACATGTTACCGACTTAGTGAAAATAACAACAAGTTAGGAATTTAACATCAGGAAGCAATGTTTAGAGCACGATAACAACATGCTACAGGAACATATCATGGCAAAGCAATACATGGCATGAAGCTACTCAAAGCATAAAACAAAAGTCCCTTACTGACCATAAGCCAAAAGGGATCAGAAAATACAATGGCAACCATGTGAACATAGCAATTATCGCTAACAGATTCAGACTTAGCAAAAAACTGGAACATGGCAAAAACAAACATTAAGTAGGCATGTTCACGAGCTTGATGCACTCACCACAAGGCATTGCATGATAAACTAAGCATACACCCAGCAAGTAGACATGGCATAGAAGCTAAACATGGCAAGAACAACTTCATAGCATGCATGGATCAACTATAACAAGCTCGGCAAAAATGCTTAACATGTAAACATTCTGCCAAGAACATTTTATAGCAAAAGTAGAGCTCGATTGACTCAAGCTAGGGTGCTCCATAATTGCAAAAAAAGACATGGATGGATAGAGCACCACATTATCTACAAAACATCCTTACTGATTATGCTCAAAAGAGGCACGGATCACTCGGTAGAAACATGAACACATGGCATAAAAATAATGACAGGGCAAATACTTAGAATATTTCTAAGTCCCTGAAATCAGTAACATTACTAGGGCTACTTTCCATGCTTGTGCTAGTCACCACAGAGATCACAAAAATACATGGCATACACCCCTGTAAAGATGGCATGGCATATTTCAAAACTCGTGTAGGTCTCAAGATCATAGGATGCACACATCAATCATGGCAAAAATGACAAAAGTCCAATTACTGATATGAATCTGAAACTAATAGAAACTAGCACTCTTCCAACAACATTTAGGGCATCAAGATGAGCTCAAATGAACATGATGCAATGAGATGAAATGAAGTACTCGACGAGAAGAACATTCCGATATGCTACACGCCCAAAACGGAGCAATGATTGCAGAGTTATGATGCGAAGAAAAAGCCTAAAAATATCTGGGATTAGGGCAGAAAGTCAACCGAGGTGGATCTCAGATCTGGACCGGATCGGGCGCGGATTTCGAGGATCGACGGAGTTCCTGTTCACCGGAGATGGAATCGCCGGCCGGAGCTGCGAGGAGGCCGGAGAAGCTCGTCGGGCTTGACGGGGAGCTCACCGGGCGACGAGGCGGCGGCGGCGGCGTGGATGAGCAATGAGGCAGCACTGAGGCAGCGCGGGCGACGGAGGTCGACGGCGACGGGGTCGGCGGTCGCCGGCGAGGGCGTGGCGGCGACGGTTGGGCGAGGTGGCGGCCCTCGGGCGCGCGCGAGTCGGGCGGGAGGCGGCGCTGCGCGGGCCGGTAGGGCTCTCTCCGGGCCTAGACGGGCCAGCGCGGCGGGGGAGACCCGGCGTGACACATGGCAGTCCCCGGTTGGTGCGGGCGGCGGCGGTGAGTTCGTCCGGCCGGACCGGACGTGTCCGCCGCGGCGAAGGTGCGGGGAGCTAGGGTTAGGGTGCGAATAAACCGAAAATTTCGGGGGAGATGCTATTTTATAGGTAGGAGGAGCTAGGAGGCTCCAAATTGAGCACGGTTTTCGGCCACGCGATCGTGATCGAACGGCCTAGATGATTGAAGGGGTATTAGGCTACAACACACACGAGGCCTTTTTGGTCCCTCGGTTTACCGTTGGAGTATCAAACGAAGTCCAAATGGCACGAAACTTGACAGGCGGTCTACCGGTAGTAAACCAAGGCCGCTTGGCAAGTCTCGGTCCAATCCGAGAACGTTTAACACCCACACATGAAAAGAGGTAGAAAGGGACACTGGAGGACATAGGAGCGCCAGAATGCAAAACGGACAACGGGGAAATGCTCGGATGCATGAGACGAACACGTATGCAAATGCAATGCACATGATGACATGATATGAGATGCATGACAAAGACAAAAGCACACAAAGACAAAAACCCGACAACGAGGAAATAACATAACTTAGTGCCGGAAAAGGCAAGAGTTGGAATACAAATATGGCATGTTACATACGGGGTGTTACAACACTCCACCACTACGAAATGATCTCGTCCCGAGATCTTGGACTGGAAAAACTCTGGGTACTCAGAACGGAGGTGATCCTCATGTTCCCAGGTGGCTTCACGGTCGGAATGATGTGACCACTTGACTTTGAGGAATTTGATAGACTTGTTGCGAGTCTTGTGCTCAGTTTCTTTAAGAATAGCAACTGGGTGCTCATGATTAGACATGTCTTCTTGGAGATCAATCTCTTCGAAGTTGATGGTGCGGTCAGGGGTCTTGAAACACTTGTGGAGTTGAGACACATGAAACACGTTGTGCATGTTTGCAAAGTTGGATGGAAGCTCAAGTTGATAGGTGAGATCGCCTCTTTTGCTGATGATCTTGAAAGGACCCACATATATAGGGGCAAGCTTCCCTTTGATACCGAAGCGATGAGTACCTTTCATTGGAGAGACGCGGAGGTAGACATGGTCTCTGATCTCGAAAGCCAAGTCACGATGCTTGCTATCATCGTAACTCTTCTGGCGCGACTGCGCGGCTCTGAGATTTTCACGAATGACTTTGCACATTTCTTCTACCTCTGTGATCAAGTCATTGCCAAGGAGTTGGCGTTCACCAGTCTCTGACCAGTTAAGAGGAGTACGACACTTCCTGCCATAGAGAATCTCGAATGGGGCCTTTCCCGAACTAGCTTGGAAGCTATTGTTATAGGAGAACTCGGCATATGGAAGACAATCTTCCCACTTCATACCGAAAGAAATGACACATGCCCTGAGCATATCTTCAAGAATCGGATTTACTCGCTCGACTTGGCCACTGGTTTGAGGATGAAAGGTTGTGCTGAAACGAATGTTGGTGGCCATGGCCTTCTGAAAAGAATCCCAGAACTTAGAGGTGAAGATGCTGCCACGATCTGAAGATACCAACTGCGGAATGCTGTGTAGAGAGACAATCCTGGAGGTATATAGCTCTGCCAACTGAGCTGTTGTGATCGATTCTTTGATAGGAAGAAAATGAGCCACTTTAGTGAGTTTGTCGATGATAACAAAGATTGCATCATTGCCACGCTTGGACTTTGGAAATCCAGTCACGAAGTCCATCTCAATATGGTCAAACTTCCATTCTGGAATGGCAAGAGGTTGGAGGAGACCAGCTGGTCGTTGGTGTTCTGCTTTCACTCTTCTGCAGACATCACATTCATTCACGAACTGAGCAATCTCGCGGTTCATTCGAGGCCACCAATACGACTACTTGAGGTCCTGGTACATCTTTGTACTTACGGGGTGAATAGAGAGGAGTGAATTGTGAGTCTCTTTCATAATGACTTTACGAAGGTCACCTTTAGGCACAACAATGTGATCCTCGAAGAATAGAGTATCCTTGTCATCAAGATGATAGCACTTGTACTTGGGTTGACTCTTGGCAATCCCAATCTTCACCTTCTTCACCATAGCATCAAGAAGTTGATCCTCACGAATCTGATCTTCCAAAGTAGGAGAGACTTGGAGGTTGGCAAGAAATCCTTGAGGAACAACTTGAAGATTGAGTTTGCGGAAAGCTTCACAAAGCTCCGGTTGGTAAGGCTTGAGAATCAAACTGTTGCAGTAAGCCTTCCTGCTCAATGCTTCAGCAATTACATTAGCCTTGCCTGGAGTATATTCGATACTCGAATTATACTCTTGAATCATCTCGACCTAACGAGTTTGCCTGAGGTTGAGGTTGGGCTGAGTGAAGATGTACTTGAGACTCTTGTGATCAGTGAAGATGTCCACTTTCCTTCCCAACAAGAGATGTCTCCAAGTTAAAAGAGCATGGACAACTGCCGCCAACTCGAGGTCATGAGTGGGGTAGTTCTTTTCGTTGGGCTTCAACTGGCGAGAGGTATAGGCCACAACTTTCTTCTCTTGCATCAACAATGCACCAAGACCTTGAAGGGAAGCATCACAAAAGACCTTGAACAGTTTGGATTCATCAGGAGGAGTCAGAACTGGAGCAGTGACTAACTTCTCTTTCATGGTGTTGAAAGCGATGTCACATTCAGGCGACCAGACATACTTCACATGCTTCTGGAGAAGGTTGGAAAGGGGCTTCGTGATCTTAGAGAAGTTCTCAACGAACCTTTGACAATAGCTTGCGAGTCCAAGGAAACTGCGGAGTTGCTTCACATTCTGAGGTGGTTACCAATTCACAATTGCAGACACCTTCTCAGTATTAACCTCTATGCCCTTGGCGGAGATGATATGTCCAAGGTAGAGAACCTCATCGAGCCAAAACTCGCACTTTGAAAACTTCGCATAGAACTGATGTTCTCTGAGTTTATCCAGGACCAAACGCAAGTGCTTGGCATGATCCTCCTTGTTCTTGGAAAAGACCAAAATGTCATCGAGGTAGACCAAGACGAAGTCATTTGTGTAGGCGTTGAAGATGAAGTTCATCATGCGAGAGAATGTTGGAGGAGCATTGACGAGGCCGAAAGACATGACAGTGTATTCATATGAACCATAGCTTGTTCTGAATGCTGTCTTGGGGATATCTTCTTCACGAATGTGAATCTGATGATAGCCCATACGGAGATCAAGCTTGGAGAATACTTGAGCACCTTTGAGTTGTTTGAAAAGCTCATTGATGTTGGGAAGTGGGTACTTGTTCTTTATGGTCTTCTTGTTCAACGGACGGTAGTCGACACAAAGTCAGTCCATTCCATCCTTCTTCCTGACGAAAAGAACACCACAATCCCATGGAGAAGAACTTGGTCGGATGAGACCCATACGCTCTTGAATATCGAGTTGCTTCTTCAGCTCCTTCAACTCTTCAGGTCCAAGCTTGTAAGGATGTTTGCAAACAGGTTCGTGCCAGGCTCAAGATCGATGATGAATTCAACTGGCCGGTGTGGAGGCATTCCTGGAAGATCTTCTGGAAATACGTCTTGATACTCACAAACAACTGGAATCTGAGAAATGGCATCCAGCTCGCCCTTCTCATTGAGAGAAAACAGACGGATGGTATCATCACGAGCGGCAAAGACAAGTACATCCTCAAACGAATGTGTCAATTGAATCTGCCTGGCAGCACAATCAAGGTGAGCCTTGTGCTTAGAAAGCTAATCCATCCCGAGAATAAGATCAATATCCAAGTTACCAAGGACCATTGGAGAAGACAGAAACTTATAGTCGCCCAACGTGATAGTGACATACGGAGCCATCATTTTGGTGTTCATGAACAAACCCGGAGAGGAAACCGCTATCGGCTTAGGCAAATCGACAGTATGCAAATTGAGCATGGATGCAAAAGGCTTCGATGTGAATGGCAAAGATGCACCAGTATCAAAAAGAACTCTTGCAGGGATATCATTAACAGGAAGGTTACCCATAATCACATCTGACGAGTCCTCTGCCTGAGCTGCGTTCATCATGTTGATCTTAGCAGACTTGGGGTTATTCTTGACCACTGCATTGCTGGCAGATCTCACAGGAGGAGGAGGAGGAGGAAGACGCCTCTGATTGAAGCATTTGTTGGCATAGTGACCCTTCTGCTGACACTTGTTGCACGTGACCTCCGAGAGCGGACGGTGATATGGAGCACTTGATCTTGGAGCAAGAGACGAAGTCTTTTTCTATAAGCCTGGGTTAGGTGGGTGGGAAGATCCATTGCCACCTTTGCTCTTCTGCTGATAAGGCTGGCGGAACGGAGGAGGAGGAGGCAACCAATACTTTTGCTGCTTAGTTGCCACTTGAGTTGAGGAAGAAGAAGTTGCATCTCTGACTCGCTTCTTGGGAGCATCGCACTTGAGTTGAGTAGCCTCTTGTTTCAGTGCCATGTTGTAAAACTCATCGTACTTCTGTGGATCAAAAAGCACGAGAGCTAGTTGAAGATCTTCTCTGAGGCCACCACTGAACTGATAAATGATGCTTTTCTCGTCAGGGACGTCCTGCTTGGCGAAACGAGCGAGCTTCTGGAACATGATGTTATACTGGTAAACAGACAAGCTGCCTTGCTTCAGGTTGCGGAATTCCTCACGCTTGCTCTCAACAACACTTTGAGGAATGTGGTGAGCTTTGAAGTCTTGATGGAATTAATCCTAGGTAATCACACGACCACCTCTAGAATCTTTGTATTGCTGATACCATTCTACAGCTTGGTCTTTGAGTTGGAACGAGGCAAACTTGACAAAGTCCTAAGGCCTGACGTTGCTGCACTCGAAATGCTTGCAGATATCCACGAGCCAATCATCAGCGTTTGTTGCCTCGACACAGTTGTTGAAGGTCTTTGGCTGGTTAGCGAGGAACTGGTTGAGTGTAGCAAACTGATTGTGATTGTTTCCGTGGCCTTGGTTCCCTTGGTTGCGCTCTTGCAAAATTTGCATGATCAGCTGCGTGTTTGCATTGGTAGCGGCCATCACAGCTTGCCATGCCTCCGGAGGTGGATGTGGTGGTGGCGGATCAGGATTCGAACGCGTAGGAGGAGCCATCCTGAAGAGGGTGACATCCGTTAGCATCTTGACAGACATATATTCAAGCTGAATCAAATGGATCGAAATTGCAACATATAGTCTTAACATCCGAACGAAATGAACGAATGCATTCCAATAGAAATGGTGACACTTCCATAAATTGAGAAGCCACTTGAATAGAGGAAGTAGAATAAAACAACAAGGTACGGACAAGAACAAATACTTGGTAAGGATTACCCAATCACAAACTAAATATCCGTGGAAGAAATTATAGAGCTACAAGAATTCCCACCTATGAAACTCCCGAACCTTTCCCGGTTATGCAATCAGGTGTTGGGGATACAGGGGAAGCATAATATCTCACCCAAAGCTAGCAAATCCTACATCCAGCTGTATCCATCATTCAACACATAACAAGAAACCTTCGGAAATCATTTACCTCATCCTTCGAAAAAGCATCTGTTATACGAGTTATGGCAATACTCCCGAACTCCCGCCCCAGTACTGGGTGGCGTCGAGGTTATCTCACCAACAACTGCATAAGAGAGATTTTCGATGTCGGCGAAACTCAGGTATTCCAGAATTTCAATGATAAAATTGTGACGACAACACCTCGGAGCTCAACTCCCCGGGACACTGCCACAACCCCTAAATGTCAGGAGGCACCAAGAACAATGTTCTCGTCACAAAACCATCGGAACGATTCCAAGATACATGCGTGATCCTAATTTTTTTAAGTGAAATTTGAGAAGAGAAGAGTCAAAACTCTACTTCAGGATGCCTCACCAGAGCGATGAAGGGACTGAGGAGTAAAAAGAATCTTACTCTCTAATATATATAATCCTAAATGACTCAAAACATTTTTCTAGACTCAACAGCACCAGTGGTTCGATCAAGCAGGGGCTCCTAACGTCGGGGAAGGCTCTGATTACCAACTTGTAACGCCCATGATGCGGCTATATCTCCCACGTGTCGAAGCATGACTTAGAGGCATCACCACATTGTAAGCAATGTCGCAAGTGAGGTAATCTTCACAACAACCCATGTAATGAGTAAGGGAAAAGAGATACATAGTTGGCTTACACTCGCCACATCACACAATAGCATGGATATCATTACATTCATCCAGATACAATCAAGGTCCGACTACAGAACCAAAATAAAGAACAACCCCAAAAGCGACAAAGTCCACGATCGCCCCAACTGGGCACCACTATTGATCGTCTGGAAAGGAAACGTAGTATCGTCCCGAGTCCTCATCGAACTCCCACTTGAGCTCAGTCGAATTACCTGGAGCAGTATCACCGGTCCCTCCATCTAGTTTTTGAAGTAAACTGTGAGTCACGGGGACTCAGCAATCTCACACCGTTGCAAGGGTAAAAGTATTAGGTGGAGCTGCAGCAAGCGACTAGCATATTTGGTGGCTAACGTACGCAAATGAGAGCGAGAAGAGAAGGCAAAGGCACGGTCGAACAACTATGATCAAGAAGTGATGCTAGAACAACCTACGTTCAAGCATAACTCGAGACCGTGTTCTCTTCCTGAACTCCACCGAAAAGAGACCATCACGGCCACAAATTCTGTTGATTCATTTTAATTACGTTAAGTTTAAAGTTTTCTACAATCGGACATTAACAAATTCCCATCTGCCCATAACCGCGGGCACGGCTTTCGAAAGTTCAAATCCTTGTAGGGGAGTCCCAACTTAGCCCATCACAAGCTCTCACTGTCAACGAATGATATTCCTTCTCCCAAGACAATCCGATCAGGCTCGGAATCCCGGTTACAAGACATCTCGACAATGGTAAAACTAAACCAGCAAAGCCACCGGAATGTGCCAACAAATCCCGATAGGAGCTGCACATATCTCGTTCTCAGGGCACAATGGATGACCAAGACGTCGGGTAGACCAACACTTAGAGAAGCACTGGCCTGGGGGGTTAAAAATAAAAATGACCCTTGAGTCCGCGAAACCCAAGGCAAAAAGGCTAGGTGGTGAATGGTAAAACCAAGGTTGGGCCATGCTGGAGGAGTTTTATTCAAGGCGAATTGTCAAGGGGTTCCCATTATAACCCAACCGTGTAAGGAACGCAAAATCAAGGAACATAACACCGATATGACGGAAACTAGGGCGGCAAGAGTGGAACAAAACACCAGGCATAAGGCCGAGCCTTCCACCCTTTACCAAATGTATAGATGCATTAAGATAGACAATATATATAATGATATCCCAACAATAAACATGTTACAACAAGGAACAAACTCCAATCTTCACCTGCAACTAGCAACGCTATAAGAGGGGCTGAGCAAAGCGGTAACATAGCCAAGCAACGGTTTGCTAGGACAAGGTGGGTTAGAGGTTTGACATGGCAATATGGGAGGCATGATAAGAAATTGGTAGGTATCGTAGCATAGGCATAGAAAAAGAGCGAGCATCTAGCAAGCAAAGATAGAAGTGATTTCGAGGGTATGGTCATCTTGCATGCAAAGTTCTCCGAGTTGACGTTAGCTTGACCCTCGTAAACGTACTCAACAAGCTCCTCGATCACGTACTCGTCTCCCGACCCAACCCAAGCAAGAACAAACAAGCAAAGGGAGACACAATCAACCACGTGCAATGCATAAACAACATGATGCAAAATACAGCATGATATGCGGGATGCGATATGCGATGCATATGCATGCTTTGGAAAGGAACGACTGAACCTGGCCTCAACTTGGAAAACCAAGAGTGCCACTGGAAAGAGGGGTTGATTTCCGTCAAAATCGATATAAAGATCACCGGAAACGGATGCACGGTTTGGAAATGACAAGCAAAACAAATATGGCACCGGTCTGCGATTAACAGCACGAGGCCATCTAAATGCATCAAGAACAACATGCTACAGCACTCTAACATAGCAAAAGAATACATGGCAGGGATCCACTGAAGATTCTTGACAAAAGATGAAAACTGAGCTACGGCTAATTCACTCAATAGCAGGTTCAAACAAGCATGGCAAAAGTGCAAAAGATAACAGGTTACAGACTTTGTGAAAATAACAAGTTCGGAATTTAACATTAGGAAGCAATGTTTAGAGCATGATAACAACATGCTACAGGAACATATCATGGCAAAGCAATACATGGCATGAAGCTACTCAAAGCATAAAACAAAAGTCCCTTACTGACCATAAGCCAAAAGGGATCAGAAAATACAATGGCAACCATGTGAACATAGCAATTATCGCTAACAGATTCAGACTTAGTAGAAAACTGGAACATGGCAAAAACAAACATTAAGTAGGCATGTTCACGAGCTCGATGCACTCACCACAAGGCATTGCATGATAAACTAAGCATACACCCAGCAAGTAGACATGGCATGGAAGCTAAACATGGCAAGAACAACTTCATAGCATGCATGGATCAACTATAACAAGCTCGGCAAAAATGCTTAACATGTAAACATTCTGCCGGGAACATTTTATAGTAAAAGTAGAGCTCAATTGACTCAAGCTAGGGTGCTCCATAATTGTAAAAAAATACATGGATGGATAGAGCACCACATTATCTACAAAACATCCTTACTGATTATGCTCAAAAGAGGCACGGATCACTCGGTAGCAACATGAACACATGGCATAAAAATAATGACAGGGCAAATACTTAGAATATTTCTAAGTCCCTGAAATCAGTAACATTACTAGGGCTACTTTCCATGCTTGTGCTGGTCACCACAAAGATCACAAAAATACATGGCATACACCCCTGTAAAGATGGCATGACATACTTCAAAACTCATGTAGATCTCAAGATCATAGGACGCACACATCAATCATGGCAAAAATGACAAAAGTCCAATTACTGATATGAATCTGAAACTAATAGAAACTAGCACTCTTCCAATAGCATTTAGGGCATCAAGATGAGCTCAAATGAACATGATGCAATGAATTGAAATGAAGTACTTGACGAGTCGAACATTTCGATATGCTACACGCCCAAAACGGAGCCACGATTGCAGAGTTATGATGCAAAGAAAAAGCCTAAAAACATCTGGGATTAGGGCAGAAAGTCAACCGAGGTGGATATCAGATCTGGATCAGATCGGGCGCGGATTTGGAGGATCGACGGAGTTCCTGTTCACCGGAGTTGGAATCGTCGGCCGGAGCTGCGAGGAGGCCGGAAAAGCTCGTCAGACTTGACGGGGAGCTCGCCGGCGATGAGGCGGCGGGGGCAGTGCAGATGAGCGGCGAGGCGGCGCTGAGGCGGCGCGGGCGACGGAGGTCAACGGCGGCGGGGTCGGCGGTCGCCGGCGAGGGCATAGCGGCGACGGTTGGGCGAGGTGGCGGCGCTCAGGCGCGCGCGAGTCAAGCGGGAGGCGGCGCTGCACGGGCCGGGAGGGATCTCTCCGGGTCCAAGCGGGCCGGCATGGCGGGGGAGACCCGGCGGGACATGTGGCAGTCCTCGGTTGGCGTGGGCGACGGCGGTGACTTCGTCCGGCCGGACCGGACGTGTTCGGCGCGGCGAAGGTGCGGGGAGCTAGGGTTAGGATGTGAATTACCCGAAAATTTTGGGGGAGATGCTATTTTATAGGTAGGAGGAGCTAGGAGGCTCCAAATTGAGCACGGTTTTCAGCCACGCGATCATGATCGAACGGCCTAGATGATGGAAGGGGTATTGGGCTACAACACACACGACGCCTTTTCTGTCCCTCGGTTAACCGTTGGAGTATCAAACGAAGTCTAAATCGCACGAAACTTGACAGGCTGTCTACCGGTAGTAAACCAAGGCCGCTTGGCAAGTCTCGGTCCAATCCTTAACACCCACACATGAAAAGAGGTAGAAAGGGACACCGGAGGACATAGGAGCGCCGGAATGCAGAACGGACAACGGGGAAAATGCTCGGATGCATGAGATGAAGACGTATGCAAATGCAATGCACATGATGACATGATATGAGATGCATGACAAAGACAAAAGCACACGGAGACAAAAACATGACAACGAGGAAATAACATAACTTAGTGCCGGAAAAGGCAAGAGTTGGAATACAAATGTGGCATGTTACATGCGGGGTGTGACAGTATCCTAGACGGATCTTCCCATTAGGGGTCTTGACAATATATCCCGTAGGATCTTCTCACATGGAGGTCTTGAACTCCATGGAAGTGGTGGTCTCTCTCTCTCTCTCTCAAGAGTAGAGGTAGGTAGGAGCAAAGCACACATACAATTGAGCTATCACTTTGCTAACCCTAGGTAGGAGGAGGTAGGGGGTATTTATAGTCTAAGTCGGTGAAAGGGTAAGTGGGAAGGGATACAAGGCCTTTCAAAGGCCTGCGGCTACGCACAGGAAGTTACTGGACGGCCGGTGGGGGTCAGATGTACAGTGGCTCGGGACGGTTCGAACATCCGGCGTGTGTCGGAAGTCCGCTGATTCTTCTTGGGTGTCGTGGCACCGGATTTTCGGAGGTTGTTGGGCGTTCCGGCGCTGGGACATGTCGGATGTCCGGTGGGCATCGGCCGACCGGCCGCTGTAGCACGCATCAGATGTAGGTCTTCTGGCCGTCTAGGATGCGTCAGGTACCGGATGTCCGGTGGCATCCGGACGTCCGGTGGCTGTAGCTTGTAGCAGCTCTGTTTGTATTGTCTTCTCTTCCATGCTTCCCTCACGGATGATGTAGGTGTTCCTTGACGATCCTATCCATTTCGTGAAAGATCGGGCCCCTAGGGTTCTACCCTACATCATCTTGGTATCATGAGCCACGCTGATCATGAATTTGGAGCCCCTACCCCCACTTTTTGTAGCGTTGTTTTGTTGTGTTCTTCCCCAAATTCGAAAATCCCCACCAAAAATAGCCCCAATTTGTTTTTTGATTTGTTGGTATGATGAAGTTTTTTTGGATTTGATCCATGGATTTGCTTGGTTTCAAGTGGATCTAGCATTTCTCCAAGTTTCCCCATCTTTCATCCACAAAATCTCCTCAATTTTGACCCCCAAATCCCCTAATTCACCCAAAATAGCGACCCGGAGCTCAGATCCCACGTTGACCCTGACCCACCGGATGTCCGACCTTTACTGGACGACCGGAACCCCTAACCTGATCTGAAATCTCGGTTTTCCGAGCTCTTCCGGACAACCGATAACCGGACATCTGACCTTTATCGGACGTCCGACACCTGTAGATATCAACTTCGGCTGATTTTTGTTTCGGCCATAACTAATTCATCTGAACTCTGATTTGACGTTCTTTGTCTCGTTCTGAAGCTGTTGACATCCTCGAAACCACAAAATACTAACAACATCATTTGACATCATCAAATTTTTGGAACTTTGGCATCTTTTCCTAGGGCCATCACCACATCATCTGCCTTACCACCATAGACTCCCGCAACCTAACCCATTGTGATCCATATAGCATTATGATGACCCACAAGTATAGGGGATCTATCGTAGTCCTTTAGATAAGTAAGAGTGTGGAACCCAACGAGGAGCAGCAGGAAATGATAAGCGGTTTTCAGCAAGGTATTCTCTGCAAGCACTGAAATTATAGGTAACAGATAGTTTTGTGATAAGATAATTTGTAACGAGCAACAAGTAACAAAAGTAAATAAAGTGGAGCAAGGTGGCCCAATGCTTTTTGTAGCAAAGGACAAGCCTTGAAAAACTCTTATATAGAAGAAAGCGCTCCTGAGGACACATGGGAATTATCGTCAAGCTAGTTTTCATCACGATCATATGATTCGCGTTCGGTACTTTGATAATTTGATATGTGGGTGGACCGGTGCTTGGGTGCTATCCTTACATGGAAAAGCATCCCACTTATGATTATCGCCCATTGCAAGCATCCACAACTACAACATAAGTAGTAAGGTAAACCTAACCATAGCATGAAACATATGGATCCAAATCAGCCCCTTACGAAGCAACGAATAAACTAGGATTTAAGCTTCTGTCACTCTAGCAACCCATCATCTACTTATTACTTCCCAATGCCTTCCTCTAGGCCCAAATAATGGTGAAGTGTCATGTAGTCGACGTTCACATAACACCACTAGAGGAGAGACAACCTACATCTCATCAAAATATCGAACGAATACCAGATTCACATGACTACCAATAGCAAGACTTCTCCCATGTCCTCAGGAACAAACGTAACTACTCACAAAGTATATTCATGTTCATAATAAGAGGGGTATTAATATGCATATAGGATCTGAACATATGATTTCCACCAAATAAACCGGCTAGCATCAACTATAAGGAGTAATCAACACTACTAGCAACCTACAGGTACCGATCCCAAACTTCAAGACAATAATTGGATACAAGAGATGAACTAGGGTTTGAGAGGAGATGGTGCTGGTGAAGATGTTGATGGAGATTTTCCCCCTCCTGATGAGAGGAGCGTTGGTGATGATGATGGTGATGATTTCCCCCTCCCGGAGGGAAGTGTCCCCGGCAGAACAGCTCCACCGGAGCCCTAGATTGGTTCAGACAAGGTTCCGCCTCATGCAGCGGAGTCTCATCCCGAAAGCTTGCTTATGATTTTTTTCTCAACGGAAGACTCCATATAGCAGAAGATGGGCATTGATGGGCCACCAGGGGGGCCCACGAGGCAGGGAGTGCGCCCAGGGGGGTAGGGCGTGCCACCACCCTCGTGGCTGGTGAGTGGCCCCCCTCTGGTACTTCTTGCGCCCAGTATTTTTTATATGTTCTTAAAGTAACTTCCGTGAAGTTTCAGGATATTTGGAGCTATGAAGAATAGCTCTCTAATATTTGCTCCTTTTCCAGCCCAGAATCCCAGCTGCCGGCATTCTCCCTCTTTATGAAAACCTTGTAAAATAAGAGAGAATAGGCATAAGTATTGTGACATAATGTGTAATAACAGCCCATAATGCAATAAATATCGATATAAAAGCATGATTCAAAATGGACGTATCACATTATTGGTTGTTTTAGTTGTGATTTGAGTCTCCTAAGGTGTTTCGGCTACTTAGGGACAGTTGCTGCTTCATCAACCACCACCACCACTTCCGCATATGCTTGCCCACGATACATATCCACCACCCCAACTTAACACAAATTTGTTTGAGTTGTGAGTTGTGTCTCCTAAGGTGTTTCGGCTACTTAGGGATAGTGACATTCAACTACAACTCACATAACCCAATAACCCTCCACTCCCGCATTGCCTTCGCGAAACCCATCATTGCATTTCCGCAATCCCATTGAGCTTCTGCAACACCACCACCACATCTCGCTAACACCATCTGACATTTTCCTTTGAGATTTTGAGTTCGTGGTTTTTCCGTTTCCTAAGGTGTTTTGGCTAACTAGGAATGGTTCTACATCAAGAACACTGCCACTAATTAGGAACTCTTCTACATCAAGAACACCACCACTCATCGTCACAACTGACAGTAACGTCGACGACATCATTGTATATTCCCCTTGCAATTGCATTGTTAACCCCTAGCCCATTTTGCATCACTTGCCTATCGAGACTAGCCATTTTAGTATTGCCGGCAACATTACTTGTGCACATTAGTGATCATTGATCTGCACCTTCCATTGCATACATACCATATCATATTGGTATCATCTTGGTATCGTCATATCATCTCTTGTGCCACAAGTTTGTTCCCGCATATATACAATTGCTATCTTGGTTTGTGCATTTCGCATTTTGGCCATATAAAAAAAGAATAAGATTTTAAGTAAAAGAGAAAGAGCAAAGAAGGTTGTAAGCAAGTGCCATAGCATCATACCACATTGCATATAAGATTGTCATATTCGATCATCTTGGATCATCTTGAGAGGAACACCGGGAATCATATATAAATAGCATACTTGGGATAGAAGTCGTTGCATTTTTGTCTCCTATAGGTTGTGCACAAGTGCCGTATCTACCTATTGAGCAGTCGTGCTAGCGTCTCTCTAGTGTTGTGCAATAAGAGCATTTTTTGTGGATTCCACATTTAGATCTCATTCCTTGGTTGCACAACCCCATTTATCTATCCGTGTGTGTGTTTCCGTGATGAGGACATCAATACCACCGTTACACCCATAGCCCCTGCTACTATACATATGGGTCCAATTAATAGAGCTCATGCACGCCAATTAAATTCCCAGGTACTTTCGTTCCTTGGAAATGATTCTAATGTTCATGAGAATATGATGCTCCCTAAATCGGATACATTTGTTTTGCTTACAAATGAAGGACCTAGCTTGGAGAAGGATGAACATTGGAGAAAGAAGAAGCACGGAGATGATGGCACGCACAAGGTGATAGAGGCGAGGGGCCCGATCTTTCGATGAGATGATAACTATCGATTTAGTGGAGTCGACTTTGACGATCCGACTACAAACGTGCACGACGTCGCGCCTTAGCAATCGCTAAACGAACTTCGATAGGTTATTGACCGCGCCGAAGCATGATCAACCTGACCACGAAGGTCTATTCCTGCAAGAAATCAAAGAACAAGAAAGAATATGACAAAGCAATCTGAATGTTGCGAATATATATTAAGTGTCGATAAAAGTGGGGTTTCATAAGCGGTCTTGGTCTGGTCGTTCGACGCAAACGAAGTACATGAAGTTGCAGCGATGGCTAAATTTTAACTAAATAAAACCCAAGTCTAAATGGTGCCTTAAGGGCTGTATTTATAAGGGAAAAGAGAGGGGATTTAATCCACCCTTGGTAAGGTGGGACTAAAACACCTCCTAAGTCGTTTCCCCTACAATATGGACACTAAAAATAGCCAAATGAGAGGTATTTCGAAAATACATGGGCCTAGCACAAAACTAAGGTGACACAACACCAATAATAAGCTATGTACAAAATATGTGAAAGAAATGTTGTATATTTAGTCCATCTTCTTGTATGTCATCAAGGTGGCTTCAAAGTGCGGAAATCTCCTCCGAAAACTCCGTTCTTATTCCCTTCGCGCGCGCCTTCATCATAGTGCTTGATCATGCTCCAGTGTTCATTCTTCTTGGCCATACTAGGTGCTTCAATTGATAATTTAACTAGCAGGCGCAAGGTCTAGTAATTGGTCCAATAGGTATAGTAGCAGGGGTTGTGGGTGTAACTATGCTAGCCATGTCCTCATCATCCGCCCCTTCTTGAAAACAAAGCCGTCCTCGGTGTTGCTTAATCTGAAATATGGCTAACAAAACACACAAGGTGTACATGTTGTATATGTATATGTCATCCATTTTTACTAATCTCAGCTATGTGGCACATGTGACACAGTTATACAAGAGCACCCTTCAAAAGTTGTGAAATATAAAGCCAATATATTAACACAAGAAGTCAAAGGCATGAAAATATTGTAACTCAGTTTGCACATATAAGTGAAGCTCTTAATCGTAACAAAATATTGGCAATGCTCATCATTAAACCATCCCAACCTTGATGAACCATCACCGAGTTTAGAGTTCATATCAAAATGATTAAACATTGGAACAACTATTTTCAAACATATTTGATCCAAATCTGATTTATTCCCTGATTCACATGGTTCTTTCGCATCAATAGTTAACTCAATGGGTTCACTCAAAAGTGTTTGATCACATGGCAAAGTCAAATCATGAACATAGTCCTCTAACATAGATGGTGTGATCAAAGTAGTGGGTAGCTTATCGCATGGTTCATTTAAATTGACAAGGCATTCATCATACTCATGTGGAGGTGGAAGATCGGTACCTTTGTCATTACCTCTTATGATCAACTCAGATGATGTAGGCACTCTCAAAGGTGATGTGTCACATGGTGGAGGTCATGTAGTCCTCACAACCACAGATGTGGTTTTCATAGTACGCCTAGTAGTTAAAGGAACAACCCTATCATCTCTTGGAATGTGCATCTTTCGCTTATTCTCCTTGTGGACAAACGCCATTTTATTTCCTGTTCAGCTATGCAAGCAAGACGAAACAAATGGTCCATAGGATAACACTCTTCATAAATTAGTATCTCCTAAATATCACGGTTTAATCCTCCCCAAAATCTATCCATCAAATCATCTTCACTTTCCTCCAACAAGGAGTGCAATAAGGTAGTTCGTAACTCATCATAATATTTTGTTACAGTGTCAGTACCTTGTTTTAAATGTTGTATTTTTTAATAATGCCACGAGTATAATAACATCGACAAATCTATCTCTCATGACAAATTTTAAATCATCCCAAGTAGTAGGTACATAATTAGGGTATAACCGACAATGTTCACTCCACCAAACAGTAGCAAAACCTGTGAATGTACCAACCGCAACCTTAACTTTTTTATGCTCAGAAAATTATGGGAAGCAAATATATCATGTATTTTGAACTCCCATTCAATATATAAACTAGAACCTGATTGTGTGCATTCTGATGTCTTTGTGCCTCTTATGATGCTGGTTCTATTTTTTGAGGTGATGGCATGTCTCCCACGATCGATAAAGCCCAATCGACTCTGGAACCTTGCATGATTAGTAGAAATAAGAAACAAAATCCAAGAATAATGTTCCTATGAACTACTGGGATGTGATGGTAAAACGCTCACAATAGAGCAAAAATCAAAGTCTTACAAGTTCTTACCATGCAGCAGGTGGTGACCAGCAACTAGCGGTGTCAAATAGCTCCAAAAGTTGGTTAAAGCGATTGCGAGGCGAACATATGTATGCACGATGTAGAATTATGTGGAACTGGGTTGGCTTTATATATGTGAAAAAAATGCTACAACCACGTTAATTCATGCAAACCGAAAATTCGCTCAATGTGGTTGAGTGCTGGTCGTAGGCTAGACTGTACTAGAGATGCGAGCCTAAGACATAGATGAATATTCACACAAAGAGAGAATAATGAGCGTACGGAGACAGATCGAGCTGAAGCGACAAAGAAAAATAAGAGCTGATGCACTCTTCTTCTCTTTTCAACCTTTCCAAGCGAGCCTAAACTGAACAACACGTATCCTTCTTTTCTTTTCTTTTTTCATCAATATCTAGAATGCCTCCTTTTCCTTTCAAAAGTATATGGACCAACTCCCACAAACCGCTGTGCACTTTCCTTCTTTTTTTACCTGTTTCCTTCTTCACGTTGGAGCAAAGCCTCCTCTTAATGCTCCCTTTCTGCACAAGGAAAAGTGCAAGGATCTCTTTCCTCACGTGAAACAATGGCTCGGCCCCACAAAATGAAAAAAAACTGCCAACAAATCTGCACTGAAATATTCTATGCCAAAACTAAATGAAAGATCCAAACAAGGATACAGATCAGGATTTTTTTCCAAGGAAACGCCCAGAATTTGGAAACAGCCAACTGAAAGTTGTGCTTCTTTTTTTCAACCTACCGTACGAAACTGACATGCCAAACTTGTGCGTGAGATATCCCTCCGAATATTTTGTATGTACCTTCTCTCTCTCCTGCTTTTTTATGTGATGACCCAAAAATCCAGCCGACCCAAACTGTACGGTAGAATCCAAATGATCTGCACTTTCCTTACCAAGCAAACGAAAAACGATGGATTTTATTAGCTCAAAATGAAGCATCAAGAGGATACAAAACACCAAGAGCACACACCCGGCATCTGCATAGCTTGGATGCACACAACCAGCACAAAAACACGCACACGAGAAAACACACCGACAAATAGGAAAGTCATGTAAGACCAAAGCTATGAGCAGGCGAGGAAACAAACACAAACTGATCAGATTCGTGATCGGCAAACTACAACAATGACCATATCCACACCAATCATCTCATGACATCACACAATCAACGAGTTTCTTCAACAGTAACGCCTTCAGGATAGGAGCAGCGCTCAAACACCATCGTCGCCGGATCCAACCACCAAAGGTTAACAAACGTGATTACTCACTCTTGTTTCTTACCAAATTAAAAACATGGAAAATATCTCAACGGAGAGCCACAGATCTAGCTTTCCAAATCAGCAAGATCCTAGTGTCGATTTAAAGGGAAACTAGAATGCATCCGTACTCCTTTTTTTGGGACACTCAAACTTTCCTTATTGATTTTTCTCAAAGATCCAAACGAAATATTGGTCCTTCTTTTTTTGATGCAGATGATCCAAGTTGCCTTTAAAGGAGGATTCGGTCTCATCTATTTTTGCAAGAGTTGACTCGAAATAAAAGAATATCCAAACTTTCCAACAAACTCTTTTTCTTTCCTTTCTGAACAGATCCACACGTCCCCTTTTTTCCTCTATTTTGTTCTGTTGCGATCTCCAAGGATCAAGTGACGTGGTAGTTAGTACTTTTCTTGGCAGCAGAACTTTCCAAATGCCCTTGTACTCCATTTGGACCTTCCTCACGCGACACAACTCCCTCTTCTCCGTTTTTTCAAGATCCAAACTCCAACGCGAGTGCTCTTTCCTTCTTGTTTTTTTTTGCCTCGTGGATTAAAGAAAGCTGGACTGCTTTTATCTCTTGGTCTCGCTCTCCAAAAGCACCTACGGGATCAATACTTGCCTCAAAAGATCTCTTTAACTTTTCTCAATTTTTCTCTCTCCTCGAGATGAATGATGCTCCAATACAGTGATGAACACCAGCAGCGGATGAATGGTGGTGATAGCGACAATGGTGGCAAAGAAAATTAGTGGCAAAAAACATCACAATGAACTGGATGATGATGTGAGCGGACATGACATGAACAAAATTTGACTAGAACTCAAAACTCTAAAAGACTAGACACTAAAACCAGCAACTCGACACACGATGCAACCGAAAATTCAAGAATGTAAAAACTAAGTGATAATAGCGAAAGGCTTAGACTTTCTGGGACACGGATGAACAAATCTAACTCTTTTTTGGCTTTTTCGTTGGACTATAGGTATGAAGGATAGATGCAATCTAAACTATGAAAAACTGTAAAATCTCACTGAGCAAGCTCAAAACTTATAGCACTTGATAGAGGCAAGGGGCCCGATCTTTCGATGAGATGATAACTATCGATTTGGTGGAGTCGACTTTGATGATTCAAATACAAATGTGCACGACATTGCGCCTGAGCAATCGCTAAACCAACATCGACAGGTTATTGACCACGCCGGAGCACGATCAACCTAACCATGAAGGTATATTCCTCCAAGCAATCGAAGAACAAGCAAGAATATGATAAAGCAATCTGAATATTGTGAATATATATAAAGTGTCGATAAAAGTGGAGTTTCATAAGTGGTCATGGTCTGGTCGTTGGACACAAACGAAGTACACAAAGTTGCAGCGATGCCTAACTTTTAAGTAAATAAAACCGAAGTCTAAACGGTGCCTTAAGGGATGTATTTATAGCGGAAAAGAGAGGGGCTTTCATCCACCCTTAGCAAGGTGGGACTAAAACACCTCCTAAGTCATTTTCCCTACAATATGGACACTAAAAATAGCCAAATGAGAGGTATTCCAAAAATACTTGGGCCTAGCACAAAACTAAGGTGACAAAACACCAATAATAAGCTATGAACGAAATTTGTGAAAGACCTGTTGTATATCTCATCCATCTTCTTGTATGTCATCATGGTGGCTTCAAAGTGCGTAAATCTCCTCCAAGAACTCCATTCTTGTTCCCTTCGCATGCGCCTTCATCATAGTGCTTGATCATGCTCCAGTACTCATTCTTCTTGTCCACACTAGGTGCTTCAACTGATGATTTAACTAGCATGCGCGAGCTCTAGTAATTGGTCCAATAGGTATAGTAGGAGGGGTTGTGGGTGTAACTGTGCTAGCCATGTCCTGATCACAAGGGAAACAAGAACGGAGTTTCAAGTGATAATTTCAGGACTTTGAAGCCACCGTAATGAGTGCATGAAGTCTTGGACGAAATATACAAGATGCCACTTCACAAATTTCGTCTAGAGGCTATTCTAGGTGCTGCGTCACCTTATTATTGGGCCAGGCCCATTTAATTTCGAAATACTTAAGTATAGGCTGTTTTTAGAGTCTGTATGTGTGGGGAAACAAGAGTTAGGGTTGGTTTCGGACCCCTCCTCCAAGGGCCACGAAATTCCCCCCTCTTCCTCCATATATACACCCCTTAGGGTGTCGTTTAGACTTCGGGTTTTACTTAGATAAAAAGTTTGCCATAGCTGCAACTTCTCGTACTTCGTTTGTGTTCAACGACTAGACCAAGGCATCACAGAACCCCACTTGATCAATAAAGCTTTCCTCTTTTATTCGCAATATCCAGATTGCAATTTCAGTTTCTTACTTGTTCTTCGTTTGCTTGAAGGAAATAGACCCTCGTGGTCAGGTTGATCGTGCTCCGGCATGGTCAATAACCTTTCGGAGTTGGTTTAGCGATTGCTAAGGCACGACGTCCTCGCACGGTCATAGTCGGATCGTCAAAGTCTACTCCACCATTAACGATAGCCACCCTCGCATCGAAAGACAGGACACCTTTGCCTCTATCAAGTGGTATCAGATTTCTAGGTTGCTCGGTGAGATTTTACATTTTTTTATTGTTTAGATCGAGTCTGTTCTTCATACCTATAGTCCATGAAAAATCCAAAAAAATTAGGGTTAGTTCATCATATCTGAACCGATCTGAGCCTTTGAATAATCTTTTTAGGATTTTGCATTGTTGAATTTGCAGTTCCATCTTCATGTCGAGTTGCTGGTCTTAGTGTCTAGTCCTATAGAGTTTTGAGTTCTATTCGCAAGTTGTCATGCCGCCGCCGCATCATCGTCATCACTGCTGCCATATACCACCATCATCGTCACTGCTGCCATATACCACCAACGTCATCACCACTGCCATATACCACCATCGCCGTCACTGCTGCCATATACCACATATCCACTGCCATCACGATAATCCGAGTCCACCTCCATCACAGATTCGCCATGAGTCCGTGTTCCACCGCCCTACATATATCCCCCACCAGTCCGAGTTTCCACCAGATTCATCTCCGCCACCAGTCCTAGTCCAAGTCCAATATTTTTTATTTCATTTTTTATTTCCAGACCATGCCATACTCCGAGTCGTGACTAAGTCAGACTCCCCAACTTTCGTGCTACCCGCAGTAGTAAAATAGTTCCATTTAAAAAAAACTAACTCTAGAAAATTCTGGCTAGGCAGTTTTTAGACCATTTGTAGACTTTTTCGGAAAAAAATTTATTGCAGAGGAAAAAAGAGAATTATTTTCCAGAGTGTGCTCCTCCCTTGATTACATGCATCGCTGTGATTTTGTTAGTGTTCTAGGCTCGCGTCTCTAGCACGGTCTAGCCTAGGACCAACACAGTACAGTCGTTGAGCGTTTATTCAACTTTGCATCTCTAAACTGATTATTGCTGACATTTTTGCTACCATTTCATAAGCCTTCCCAGTTCCACATACATCTATGTCATGCGTTTGACAGCACCTGGCAATCACTCTGTCCAAGCTTTGGGAGTTTTGACTACAATGGTTGCTGGTCACTACCTGCTATTTGGTAGGAACTGGTAAGAATTTGAGATTCGCTTCACGTATTTGTGACACACCACCACCACCACCACTTCCTAGTAGTCTGTAGGATCATATTGCTGTGTGTTTCTATTGCTGCTAACCATGGCAGGATCATAAGCCGATGAGACTGATTGGGAGAACATGACGAACAAATAGCTACATGATAAATTTCAGCAAATGATAAGTGAACAGGCGCAAGATGTGCTAAACAGATTTGAAGAGGCCATGGAGAAGATAGATGGCATTGAGAAGACATTCGAAACAAAGCTCGATAACAAGTTTAATGAATTGCTTGCGCATCTTCCACCACCACCACCGGCTGCACCTGTCGCACCTCTACAATAACAGCAACAGCAACAACAACAACAACAACAACAACAACAACAACAACAACAACAACAACAACAACAACATCAACAACAACAACAACAACAACAAAAACAACAATGTCGCCTTCCAAATCAAGTGGGACAAGCACTACGCGTTCCCCTTGAGCCTGGAGAAAATTCTGGTGCTGCTGCTACTGCTATTGATGCTTCTGTAGCTCCTGCTGCTACTGCAGAGGTGGAGGACTATTACAAGGATGAGGTTGATCAAAATCAAAACTACGTGCAACCACCAGCACCACCACCAGCAGGTCGACCACAGGCATATAATCACAACGGTAGGGCTGCAGCACCACCTCAGGTACGAGATCATGACCATCTTCCTAAATGAAAACTGAATATTCCACCATTCGAGGGTAGATATGTTCCTGATATATATCTTACTTGGGAGTTAGAAACTGAACAACGTTTTACATGTTTACAATATCCCGAGGAAAGATGTGTTGATGCTGCTGCTTGTGCTTTCACTAGTTTTGCATGTGTTTGGTGGTCTGAACACTGTAGATTATATCCTATTCTAGCCACTTGGTCTGCTTTGAAAAATGCTATGCGTACTTGCTGGGTTCCCTCATATTATCAAGGTGAATTGCTTTAAAAATTGCAGCGTTTGAGAAAAGGAAAAAATTCTATAGAAGACTATTGTCAGGAATTATAAACTGGTATGATTAGATGTGGTATTGTTGAGGATAATGAAGCTATGCTTGCTTCTTTTATAGGTGGATTAAATAAAGAGATTCAGACCATTCTAGAGTATAAGGAGTATAATAATATCACTCGTTTATGCCATCTTGCTTGCAAAGCTGAATGTGAAGTGTGGAATTGACAGGCATTGGCACGAACTAACTTTTCTCCAGGTCTACCTTCATCATGGACACCGCATGCATCCTCTACTTCCACACGTTATACTACACCGGCACCTTCGTCAGCTACCACGTCCAACCGTGATGCAAGAAAGCAGGCACAACCACCACTATCTGCCAAGAGCACACCTTTTGGGCTAGCACAGAGATCTTCTTCATCCATGGCATCAACAGGGCAAACACATGATATTATTTGTCGTCGTTGCAAGGGTGGAGGTCATTATGCTAGAGAATGCCCATCTAAGCATGAGATGATTGTTACTGAGGATGGTGGGTATGAGTCCACTAGTGACTATGATGAGGAGACTTTGGCTCTTATTACAAGTGAAGAACACGGTGGAGATGATTCTGGTCATGAGACGCAATACACAGCTGCTGAAGATGCTGACAGGTATGAATGCTGAATATAAACTTGCTGGAGATAAGGGTAGAAAGCATGTTGTCTATGCATCTGGAGATCTTGTTTGGTTACATTTGTGTAAGGATAGATTTCCTAATTTGTGCAAATCAAAGCTAATGCCACATGTTGATGGTCCATTTAAGGTGTTAGAGAAAATAAATGATAATGCATATAGACTTGAGCTGCCTGCTGCGGACATCAATACGATTGTTACAACCACAGCCCCTACTGCTATACATACTGGACCAATTACTAGAGCTCGCGCACGTCAATTAAATTATCAGGTACTTCCGTTTCATGGTAATGATTCTAATGTTCATGAGAATATGATGCTGCCTAAATTGGATACATTTGTTTTGCTTACAATTGAAGGGCCTGTCATGGATAAGAGAGATGAACGCTGAAGCAAGACCAAGCATGGAGATGATGGCATGCGCAAGGGGAACAAGAATGGAGTTACAAGTGATGATTTCAGGACTTTGAAGCCACCATAAGGAGTGCATGCAGCCTTGGATGAAATATACAAGATGCCACTTCATAAATTTCATCCAGAGGATATTCTAGGTGTTGCATCACCTTATTATTAGGACAGGCCCATGTGATTTTGAAATACTTAAGTATAGGATATTTTTAGAGTCCGTATGTGTGGGGAAATAAGAGTTAGGGTTGGTTTCGGACCCCTCCTCCAAGGGCCAAGAAATTCCCCCCTCTTCCTCCATATATACAACCCTTAGGGCATCGTTTAGACTTTGGGTTTTGTTTAGATAAAATGTTCGCCATAGCTGCAACTTCGCGTTCTTCGTTTGAGTTCAACGACCAGACCAAGGTGTCACAGAACCCCACTTGATCAATAAAGCTTTCCTCTTTCATTCGCAATATCCAGATTGCAATTTTAGTTTCTTGCTTGTTCTTCATTTGCTTGTAGGAAATAGACCCTCGTGGTTAGTTTGATCGTGCTCCGGCGGGGTCAATAACCTCTTGGAGTTGGTTTAGCAATTTCTAAGGCGCGACATCCTCGCACGATCATAGTTGGATCATCAAAGTCTACTCCACCATAAACAATAGCCACCCTCTCATCGAAAGACGGGACACCTTTGCCTCTATCACCGCGAGACAAGCACCACCAAGAGGAAGCTACGGCTACTACCACCACTTCGGCATCTTTGCCAAGTGCTATCAAGGCATCTTCGCCTTTGGACGTACAACATATTTGCCTACTTCCCATGAGTTCACCTACATCGACATCTTCAACAACAAGGCAACCACCTACAAGAGATGGCGACACTTCCATCTTCACACGACCCTCATGGAAGATGGCCGACCATGGGAAATTCCCTTCGGTCATGGAGATGAGCTACGAGGTGCCACATCATATGGGCCTCCAACAACAAGAAGGTGACCAGAAGGTCGAGCAAGGGCCATCCCCTTTGACCACGGTGACGAGCATGAACCTCTTCAAAAACATGAAGATGGCGCTCATATTTGACTCATACTCCGAGTCAAGCTACGCGAGCGCGCATGAGACGTTATCTTCGGTCTTGGAGGAGAGTGATGTTTTGCCACATCCTACGTCATTCATCTTTGGAGGCGTTATGGATGAGGAGGTTGAGCATGGGACTATCCCTTCAACCACGGCGGCGATAGGAGTTGAGCATGGAGACATTTGCACCTACATCTCTCTGATACCCACATATGACGAGATTCCCGAATTGCCAAGTGAGGAGAGCCACCACCCCACGAGTGACATGAGTAACTCCACCATATATGACATTGAGTGCATCTCCTATGAGAGGATGAGTGTGACCACCACTAGCCCCACACTTGAGAGCATGCCACACATCCTATGTGAGGTTGAGAGCCATTCGAGTGACTCCACCAACCATGCGAGTGAGAGTATCCAAGAGGGAGTGAGTGAGGTAGTTGACACGGCATGTGAGGCCACTATGATTTCTAACGACTTAACCTCTACTCCGAGTGTGTTTTCTTCTTTGGTGCTAGGTCTCCTACATGACGACATGCCTACCCTCGATGAGCCCATACCTCCAACAACAATGATGTCCATGGTGGACGATGATGCACCCCCACATGGTCCCATCAAGATGAAGATGACCACGACTTGGTCTTCCACACCTCATCTACAACACATGATCGATGCTACAAAGGTAACATAGGTGATGGTGTTGCTCTTGTCCTACTAGTGGACTATCTCACAAATGATTGCTTGCACGATGTTGATCACCTTATGCATTCACCACATACTATGTCTTCTACATGCTTTGATATGCTCCATAGGATATCATGTGAAAATTCTATTGGTCACATCATGTTTGATAATCCTTTAAACTTGTCATATGCAATGAGTGAGATCTCCCATATTGCATCATTTCAATCTCAACATAGTAACTGTTGGGGAACACAGTATTTCAAAAAATTCCTACGATCACGCAAGATCAATCTAGGAGATGCATAGCAACGAGAAGGGAGAGTGTGTCTATGTACCCTCGTACACCGAAAGCGGAAGAGTTTAGTAACGCGGTTGATGTAGTCGAACATCTTCGCGATCCAACTGATCGAAGCACCGAAATGTACGGCACCTCCATGTTCAACACATGCTCAACTCGATGACATCCCTCAATCTCTTGATCCAATTAAGGAAAAGGGAGAGTTCCGTTAGCACGACGGCATGGCGATGCTGATGATGAAGTTACCGGCGCAGGGCTTCGCCTAAGCACTACGACGATATGACCGAGGTGTGTACCTTTGGAGGGGGGCAACGCACACGGGTAAGAGAAGACTTGATGTGCCTTTGGGGTGCCCCCCTCCCAAGTATATAAATGGGGAGGAGAGGTGGCCGGCCCAAGGGGTGCGCACCATAGGGGGGAGTCCTACTTGGACTCCCGGTCCAAGTAGGATTCGCCCCCCTCCTATTCCCACTAGGAGAAGCAGGGAAGGAGGAGGAGGAGAGAAAGGAAAGGCCCCCCAACCCTAGTCCAATTCGGTTTGGGCTTGGGGGCACGTTCCACCACCTGGCCGCCGCCTCCTCTCTCCACTAGGGCCCATGAAGATCCATTAACTCCCCGGGAGGGTTCCGGTAACCCCTGGTACTCCAGAAAATGTCCAAACCATTCCGATGTCCAAATACAACCTTCAAATATATCAATCTTTATGTCTCGACCATTTCCAGACTCCTCGTCATGTCCGTGTTGGGACTCTGAACAAACTTCGGTTCATCAAATCACATAACTCATAATACAAATCTTCATCGAACGTTAAGTGTGCAGACCCTACGGGTTCGAGAACTATGTAGACATGACCGAGACTCATCTCCGGTCAATAACCAATAGCGGAACCTAGATGCTCATGTTGGTTCCGACATATTCTACGAAGATCTTTATCAGTCAAACCGGACAACAACATATGTTGTTCCCTTTGTCATCGGTATGTTACTTGCCCGAGATTTAATCGTCGGTATCATCATACCTAGTTCAATCTTGTTACCGGCAAGTCTCTTTACTCTATCTGTAATGCATCATGCCGTAACTAACTCATTAGTCACATTGCTTGCAAGGCTCGTAGTGTTGTGCATTACCGAGAGGGCCCAGAGATACCTCTCCGATACACGAAGTGACAAATCCTAATCTCGATCTATGCCAACTCAACAAAAAGCATCGGAGACACCTGTAGAGCATCTTTATAATCACCCAGTTACGTTGTGACGTTTAATAGCACACAAGGTGTTCCTTCGGTATTCGGGAGTTGCATAATCTCATAGTCAGAGGAACATGTATAAGTCATGAAGAAATCAATAGCAATAAAACTAAACGATCATTATGCTAAGCTAACGGATGGGTCTTGTCCATCACATCATTCTCTAATGATGTGATCCCGTTCATCAAATGACAACACATGTCTATGGTCAAGAAACTTAACCATCTTTGATTAATGAGCTAGTCTAGTAGAGGCATACTAGGGACTTTCTGTTTGTCTATGTATTCACACATGTACTAAGTTTCCGGTTAATACAATTCTAGCATGAATAATAAACATTTATCATGATATAAGGAAATATAAATAACAACTTTATTATTGCCTCTAGGTCATATTTCCTTCAGTCTCCCACTTGCACTAGAGTCAATAATCTAGATTACATAGTAATGATTCTAACACCCATGGAGTCTTGGTGCTGATCATGTTTTGCTCGTGAGAGAGGCTTAGTCAACAGGTCTGCAACATTCAGATCCGTGTGTATCTTGCAAATCTCTATGTCTCCCTCCTTGACTTGATCGCGGATGGAATTGAAGTGTCTCTTCATGTGTTTGGTTCTCTTGTGAAATATGGATTCCTTCGCCAAGGAAATTGCTCCAGTATTGTCACAAAAGATTTCCATTAGACCCGATGCAGTAGGTATTACACCTAGATCTGATATGAACTCCTTCATCTAGTCTCCTTCATTTGCTGTTTCCGAAGCATATATGTACGCCGCTTCACACATAGATCCCGCCATGACGCTCTGCTTCGAACTACACCAACTGATAGCTCCACCATTCAATATAAATACGTATCCGGTTTGTGACTTAGAGTCATCCGAATTAGTGTCAAAGCTTGCATCGATGTAACTGTTTACGACGAGCTCTTTGTCACCTCCATAAACGAGGAACATATCCTTAGTCCTTTTCAGGTATTTCAGGATGTTCTTGACCGCTGTGCAGTGATCCACTCCTGCATTACTTTGGTACCTCCCTCCTAAACTAATAGCAAGGCACACATCAGGTTTGATACACAATATTGCATACATGATAGAACCTATGGCTGAGGCATAAGGAATGACTTCCATTTTCTCTCTATCTTCTGTAGTGGTCGGGCATTGAGTCTGACTCAATGTCACACCTTGTAACACAAGCAAGAACCCTTTCTTTGACTGATCCATTTTGAACTACTTCAAAACTTTATCAAGGTATGTGCTTTGTGAAAGTCCAATTAAGTGTCTTCATCTATCTCTATAGATCTTGATGCCCAATATATAAGCAGCTTCGTGGAGGTCTTTCATTAAAAAATTCTTATTCCGTATCATTTCCAATCAACAGTATGTCAGCCACATATAATATCAGAAATGCTATAGAGCTCCCACTCAATTTCTTGTAAATACAGGCTTCTCCAAAAGTTTGTATAAAACCATATGCTTTGATCACACTATCAAAGCATATATTCCAACTCTGAGAGGCTTGCACCAGTCCATAAATGGATCGTTGGAGCTTGCACACTTTGTTAGCACCTTTTGGATCGATAAAACCTTCTAGTTGCATCATATATAACTCTTCTTTAAGATATCCATTAAGGAATGCAGTTTTCACATCCATTTGCCAAATTTCATAATCATAAAATGTGGCAATTGCTAACATGATTCGTACAGACTTAATCATTACTATGGGTGAGAAGGTCTCATCGTAGTCAACTCCTTGAACTTGTAGAAAACCTTTCTCAACAAGTCGAGCTTTATAGATAGTAACATTACCGTCAGCGTTGGTCTTCTTCTTGAAGATCCATTTAATCTCTATTGCTCGTCGATCATCGGGCAAGTCAACGAAAGCCCACACTTTGTTCTCATACATGGATCCCATCTCAGATTTCATGGCCTCAAGCCATTTTGCGGAATCTGGGCTCATCATCGCTTCCACATAGTTTGAAGGTTTGTCATGGTCAAGTAACATGACCTCCAGAACAAGATTACCGTACCACTCTGGTGTGGATCTTACTCTGCTTGACCTATGAGGTTCCGTAGTAACTTGATCATAAGTTTCATGATCATCATCATTAGATTCCTCACTAATTGGTGTAGGGATCACTAGAACTAATTTCTGTGATGAACTACTTTCCAATTCGGGAGAAGGTTTAATTACCTCATCAAGTTCATATTTCCTTCCACTCACTTCTTTCGAGAGAAACTCCTTCTCTAGAAAGGAACCATTCTTAGCAACGAATATCTTGCCTTCGGATCTATGATAAAAGGTGTACCCAACGGTCTCCTTTGGGTATCCTATGAAGACACATTTCTCCGATTTGGGTTCAATCTTATCAGGTTGAAGCTTTTTCACATAAGCATCGCAGCCCCAAACTTTAAGAAACGACAACTTGGGCTTCTTGCCAAACCATGGTTCATATGGTATCATCTCAACGTATTTAGATGGTGCCCTATTTAACGTGAATGCAGTCATCTCTAAAGCATAATCCCAAAACGATAGCGGTAAATCAGTAAGAGACATCATAGATCGCACCATATCTAATAATGTATGATTACGATGTTCGGACACACCATTACGCTGTGGTGTTCCAGGTGGCGTGAGTTTCGAAACTATTCCACATTGTTTTAAATGAAGACCAAACTCGTAACTCAAATATTCACCTCCACGATCTGGTCGTAGAAACTTTATTTTCTTTTTACTATGATTTTCCACTTCACTCTGAAATTCTTTGAACTTATCAAATGTTTCAGACTTATGTTTCATCAAGTAGATATACCAATATCTCCTCAAATCATCTGTGGAGGTAAGAAAATAACGATCCCCGCCGCGAGCCTCAATACTCATTGGACCGCATGCGTCAGTATGTATTATTTCCAACAAGTATGTTGCTCGCTCCATTGTCCTAGAGAATGGAGTTTTAGTCATCTTGCCCATGAGGCATGGTTCCCAAGCAGCAAGTGATTCATAATCAAGTGATTCCAAAAGTCCATCAGCATGGAGTTTCTTCATGTGCTTTACACCAATATGACCTAAACGGCAGTGCCACAAATAAGTTGCACTATCATTATTAAACTTGTATCTTTTGGCTTCAATACTATGAATATGTGTATCACTACTATCGAGACTCAATAAAAATAGACCACTCATCAAGGGTGCATCACCATAAAAGATATTACTCATATAAATAGAATAACCATTATTCTCTGATTTAAATGAATAACCGTCTCGCACCAAACAAGATCTAGATATAATATTCATGCTTAACGCTGGCACCAAATAACAATTATTCAGGTCTAAAACTAATCCCGAAGGTAGATGTAGAGGCAGCGTGCCAACGGTGATCACATTGACTTTAGTATGGTATACATCAAATACCCACGCGCTACTACGAGCATTAGTAAGGTACACATCAATAACATGTATATCAAATATACCTTTCACTTTGCCATCCTTGGTATCTGCCAAATACTTGGGGCAGTTCCGCTTCCAGTGACCAGTCCCTTTGTAGTAGAAGCACTCAGTCTCAGACTTAGGTCCAGACCTGGGCTTCTTCACTTGAGCAGAAACTTGCTTGCAATTCTCCTTGAAGTTCCCCTTCTTCCCATTGCCCTTTTTCTTGAAACTAGTGGTCTCGTTAACCATCAACACTTTTTGCTCCTTCTTGATTTCTACCTCCACAGCCTTTAGCATTGCGAAGAGCTCGGAAATTGTCTTATCCATCCTTGCATATTATAGTTCATCATGAATCTTTTGTAGCTTGGTGGCAGTGATTGCATAACTCTGTCAATGACACTATCGTTAGGAAGATTAACTCCCAGTTGAGTCAAGTGGTTGTGGTACCCAGACATTCTGTGTATATGTTCACTGACAGAACTATTCTCCTCCATCTTGCAGCCGTAGAACTTATTGGACACTTCATATCTCTCAATCTAGGCATTTGCTTGAAATATTAACTTCAACTCCTGGAACATCTCATATGCTCCATGACATTCAAAACGTCGTTGAAGTCCCGGTTCTAAGCTGTAAAGCATGGCACACTGTACTATTGATTAGCCATCAGATTTGCTCTGCCAGACGTTCATAACGTCCGGAGTCGCTCCTGCAGCGGGTCTTGCACCTAGCGGTGCTTCCAGGACGTAATTCTTCTGTGCAGCAATGAGGATAATCCTCAAGTTACGGACCCAGTCCATGTAGTTGCTACTGAGGTAGTCCAGGATTATGGGGTCCTCGGGCGTCCGGGCTGTGTGATGTGGGCCGGACAGATGGGCCTTGAAGATACAAGATAGAAGGCCTTCCCCCGTGTCTGGATGGAGCTCTCCTTGGCGTGGAAGGCAAGCTTGGCGTGCGGATATGACAATTACTTTCTTTGTAAACCGACTCTGTACAACCCTAGCCCCCTTCGATGTCTATATAAATTGAAGGATCTAGTCCGTAGAGGCAATCATAATCATATAGGCTAGACATCTAGGGTTTAGCTAGTAAGATCTCGTGGTAGATCAACTCTTGTAACCCCTATACTCATCAAAGTCAATCAAGAAGGAAGTAGGGTATTACCTCCATCAAGAGGGCCCTAACCTGGGTAAACATCGTGTCCCCTATCTCCTGTTACCATCGATCCTTAGATGCACAGTTCGGGACCCCCTACCCGAGATCTGCCGGTTTTGACACCGACATTGGTGCTATCATTGAGAGTTCCTCTGTTGCATCAACTGATGGACCGATGGCTCGCCTTTTCATCAATGACAATATCACTTCCAAAGGAGCCCTAATTCCAAGGCAAACCCTCCGGCTCGGTGACTTCACTGTGGGTGCCCGTGCGGCCATTAAGCCAAAGGCAATCCCCTAAATTGCCAAAAATCTCCTCCATATAAGCCCCGAATATTTAGACAATATGGATCCGGCAGATCTATCATCTTTGAATGAACTGACTATGATCTTATCAGGTTTAAACCCGATCAGAGATAAATTAAATCTCTGCCGGTCACCCATCAGGTAGCGGTTGTGGAGGAACAGGCTGACAATAACTCCTCTCCTACGTTGAAAACTAACTATGCTCGGATTTCCTTACATGGAGAGCCGGATACCCACTCTCGAGAGGACACTCCTTTTCCTCCAAACACAAAATCGGACGTCAATCCTGAGAATTCCCCAGACACTCCAGATCCTGGGCTGGTAACCTCGGAAATTCTTCAAGCTCCAGATTCCATGGTGGGTCAAGGTGCGATTTTGATGCCGCCCGTCCACCACAAGCAATATTCTCCAAGAAAATCCGGCCCTCCAGACATAAGAGACCTAATGTATGTGCGGCAACAGCCTCGGGAAACGGTCCATCACTTTTGGGCTAGATTCCTCCTTGTCAAAAACAAGATAAAAGACTACTGCGACGACGATGCAATTTCAGTATTTCGCAACAACTATACGAACGAGGGAATCCTTAATACCCTCAATCGCCATCGTGTCTTGCACTTCGCAGATTTGGAACGCATAGTACAGAAGTACTGCGCAATGGAAGGCGCCTGGAAAACTCAGACAACCTGCTGGGAACCGCAGGCCTTTAAGCCATCTCCTGGACAGGCAAAAAGGGCACACCCTCGCAGGGCACCTAATCATCATACCGTGGACAAGAAATTTAAGCCCTTTACGGGCCACCGAACTGTCTTCGAAGAATGGCTCGACAGGCCCTGTCAAATACACATGACGCCGAACACCGAACCAACGCACAACCTACGGGCATGTTAGATACTCCGGCAGGTGGCGAAGAGCGGCGAGGGTATCCTCACCAACACTACACCCGAAAAGTACTCTTCAGAACATGATCCCGAAGTACTCACGGTCTTCGAGACCTTCTCATCTGTCGGTGTCCTGGGAATGGGTGTCCCCAGACTTGCCTGCCTGCAGCCCACGGCGTGGCTCCACCAGCGGGCGTGTACGGCCCATCTTCACCAGCAGACATCCAAGACCCTCGCAAAGGGCCAAGCCTCGCGAGGCAGACGACATAAGACCTCCTTAGCAGCGGCCTTACTAGGCTGGCTCGTGAGGGGCGGAGAGATCAAGGCGAGGGGCACCTCGCGAGGTTCCTGTGACGCAAGCCATGACGACCAAGGCCAGGTGGGCACCAGGCGGGCGCCAGTGTGCGTAGTGTACTCATTTGCTCTTTGGTGCCAAAGGGGCAGGCGCGGGCGAGGAGTCCCGAGGCATCAGGCAAAGGTTTTCATATCGGTGCAACAAGACCAAGACCAGCAGGATGACAAGACGGAGGTCACCATGGAGCCCAGGACGGTGTCACCACCAGAACCTTTGGCAGGCGAAGACCACCTTTTGTCGGTATAGCTTGTACTAGTTGTCCCCCTTCAAATTGGCCATTGTGGGATCCCTTCCCGCCTAACATTTGGGGAGAGCGCCTGGGCCTCTATAAATTGGACTTGCCACCACAGTAGGAGGCAACTCATCTTGGATCGGATCCATTCCATCCTCAACCACACAAGCTCATCGAGCCAAAGAACACCTTTCCTCAGGAGGATGTTCTTCCGTTTTACTTGTTCATCCTCAGCCCAAGAGGCAATCCACCACACCACCCTGGAGTAGGTTATTACACCACATCGTTTGCCCGAACCAGTATAAACCCTGTGTCCTTTGTTCTTCGGGTTCAGCGAGTTAGGTTCTGAGATCATTGCGAGAGCGTGAGCTGGGGGGAAGAACTTCATGTGCACCCCAGTGTTCAAACCTCAAGGTTTTTGCCGAAACTCAAAATCCGACATTTGGCGCGCCAGGTAGGGGTGCACCGAGGTTTTCTTCCTCATCAACCGACCCGCTGGCGCCCTGCATCTCCGATGTTTGTCAATCTGAGGGCCCAGGCCGACTGCTAGGGGGCCCGGCCAGCTCGAGCACCTCCATCCGTTGCAGAGGACCTCAACTCCGCGCTCCAGGCGGCCCACACGCCGCCCAACACCCGCGGACGCTGGCAGCGCAGGCCGACGTCTGCTGCCCTCACGCCGTGACGCGCGCGGGCCACCGGAAGATCCGCAAGCTATGCAACAGCGACGGCGCCAAACACCTGACGGGAACATGCGAATATGTGAGCCGCGCTCGTGGTGGCGCGAGAGCTGCTGCGGTGGCGGCTGATGGAGAGCGGCCGCGAAGCGCTGCTGGAACGTGTTGCCGAGCTATTGGATGCTGCGGCCTGGGGCACGCCGCCTTTCTGCTCCCTACTCACATCTCAAGTTGTGGCCAGGTCACACGACGGGCCTCGTTGCGCCCGTGCGCTCCCAGATGCACCAGGAGGGCTCACCATCGTTGGTACGACCGGTGGTGTCGGACAACCGGCCGCGCCCTCGTCTCCCCTAGGGGGCATGGGCGCGGGTGTTTCTCCTCATGGCCCCAATCGAGCGCCACGCCACGGCCACCAGGAAGGCACGCCGGGCTCGGCGGCGTGGGGCGTGGGGTGCCTTGGCAAAGGTTCTGATGATGCAGCTCAAGAAGCCTATGTACCCTGTATGGTGAATCAGGAGTATGCGCTAGAGGACGACCCCTGCATGTTCCACGAGCCAGGCTGGGAAGAAGATATGTTGGAAGCCGAGGCTTTCTATGAGCCACCTAGGAGCGTCACTGCTCCCGCCGATGGCAACCACCGCAGGGTATCGCTTATAACTCAGGAGCAGGCTTACAACCATGAGTAGCAGGTGGACCAGGTCGTGTCGGCAGATGGCACCCCCAACGCTACAGCCCCACCCCAGCCAGGGGCGGCGAACTGGGGGCTACGCGGAAGGAGTCCAGAGCAAGCCCCACCCCCATGTCACGTGCGGCAAGGTGTCGCCCAGAGGTAGGACCTCTGCCGGGGAGGCACCGGTGAGCCCTCCCCCCGTCAGAGGGCCCGTGGTTGCCGGGGGCGCCGTTGGCGTCCCCTCTGCCCCTTGGGCTCGTCCTGGTTTCCAGACGCTCCAACGGTGTTCGAGGGGGGGTGTCGGTGTCAAAACCGAAGGATCTCGGGTAGGGGGTCCTGAACTATGCATCTAAGGCGGATGGTAACAGGGGGCAGGGGACACGATGTTTTACCCAGGTTCGGGCCCTCTTGATGGAGGTAAAACCCTACGTCCTGCTTGATTTATTCTTGATGATATGAGTATTACAAGAGTTGATCTACCACGAGATCGGAGAGGTTAAACCCTAGAAGCTAGCCTATGGTATTATTGTATGTTGTCCTACGGACTAAAACCCACCGGTTTATATAGACATGGGAAAGGGCTAGGGTTACACAAGGTCGGTTACAAAGGAGGAGATATACATATCCGTATTGCCTAGCTTGGCTTCCACGCCAAGTAGAGTCCCGTCCGGACACGAGACGAAGTCTTCAATCTTGTATCTTCATAGTCCAACAGTCCGGCCAAAGGATATAATTCGGCTGTCCGGATACCCCCTAATCCAGGACTCCCTCAGTAGCCCCCGAACCAGGCTTTAATGACGATGAGTCCGGCGGGTAGTATTGTCTTCGGCATTGCAAGGCAGGTTCTTCTCCATCTTTCGAACGTTTGTAAAGCAGTGTCTGGTCCCATAAATGTTTGGACCTCTTGGCTTCTATGCACAATAAGGGCTTTCTCCCACGCGTCGAATGAATACGAGGCGCCAGGGCGTTTTTTACATTCGCCCCCCTAGCCAGATAAATAAATTGTCTATTAAAGGGATGGGGATCCTTAGATCCAATCCATACCATCCTCCCTCAGCCAGAGTCCATCAGAGCGTGTTCCGGAAAGATCCATTCCAGCATGGCTGAACTCCGTAGCTCCTCCTCCCGCCCCCGAAGCCCTAAGCCTGGTGATTGGGAGAGGTGTTTTGGTCCCACACAGTCGTTTAGTCAAACTGCAGACTAAGGGATTTCTCCCTCCGGCGTACATGGTGCCCGTTCGAGCCGGGCTTGCCACCTATAATGGCGGGGAGAAAGCGGAGAGCTTTCCCTGTCCCTCTATGGGGGAACGGGTCTGCCTTGTTCCCTATCTATTAAGGGGACACGGATATCCAATTCATCCGTTCCTCCGCAGGCTCCTGGAGTTCTACGGCCTCCAATTACACAATTTTACCCCCGCCTCCATCCTACATATCGCCGGCTATGTGGCTCTCTGCGAGTTGTTCCTGGGCTGCGAGGCTCACTTCGAGCTGTGGAAAAGGCTATTTTGCCTCGTCCGTCACACACGGAGGGGGTCACTTTATCAAGTGGGCGGAGCCGAAATATGGCGCATCGCTGATACCGGATACCTGTCCAGTACTACGAAGAAGTCACCCAAAGACCGGCCTTCGGAATGGTTTTATATGGAGGACGTTCCCCTTCCGGACCCTATTCGATGGGGTCTTCCCGAGTTCAACAATGCTCCTCTGAAGAAACGCCGAAGTTGGCGCCCACGGAGCCCCCAAGTGGAATACAATGGAGAAGTCCTCTATCTGATGAACTGAATTAAAGCACTGGCTCGATCAGGATTGACAGTAATCGAAGTTATGTCGATTTGCATAATGCGGGGAGTGCAACCACTTTAATACCGTGGGCACCCCTTGTGGTGTTATAACGGGGCGGATGACGCCACCCGCTACGGGCGTAAGGGTCCAGTCAATGCTGCCGCTTTAGCGAAAATTCTGTCCGAACTGTTCAAGGGTGAGGAAGAGGAGTTCACCCGCATCAAGCCACGGGACGGATTCTCCATGTACAATCCTCCAAGCTGGGTAAGTTATATCTCCCTGCTCCCATTTTTCCCGCATTCCTTTACGTAAGTATTCACCATGCCACTTTGCAGCAGGAACTGTGAAAAGCCATAAAGGAGGTCAGCAGCCCCTCTCCACAACCAGAGGACCCTCGACTCCGGACTTGAAGAAGATTCAGTTATATTCGTGGAGCTGATAGACCGGTAGTTCTATCAGTTAAGCTGCAATGATGCCATGGTGGCCATTATGGCCGACTATCCCAGACTGCTCCCTGCATCGCACGTAAGAAAAACCAAAAATCCCAACTCCAAAATTAGGATCCCCTTTTAGACACTTCACCCACCATATACACATGGCATTTTTACAGGGAAGGCATTCGGGACGCCCTGCCGAACCCGCGGCAACGCGCCAACAGGAGGCAGCGAGGCCGGGTAGGCCAAAAAAGAAGGCGGTCGGGACGGAGACGCGGGGGCAAAGGTATAACAGACCCCGCTCCGTGGTTGTCGTCTTTTTCGAAATATAATGACGCCCGTGTTTCTTTAACAGAAAAAACGCTCGTCAGAATATGTCCGGCGACATTACTAATCACGCTTCCACCAGCCAGGCGCCAGGACCGGACATAGAGGCGGAAGCCGATATGGGGCGGGCGCCGGATAATCCCCCTACAGAGGATGCAGATAGATTATCCGCTACAAACTCAGAGGTGGAAAGCACCATGAATCATTGGCGCCGCCGGGCCATACTCTATGACGCTTGTTTCTCACCAGAGGCATTTGATGCCTTCAATTCTGGAGAGGCGTACCTCCGAGCTTCTCAAGATGGTCTAGCCAGAGCCACGGATCAGTATGTAAAGGATGTACGGGTAAGTAAATCTGACGATTTATATGTATCAGTAGCCCCTGAGACTTCAAACAGTTAGCAGAACTGATTTAAGGATCATCTTTATTGGGCAGGTTCTTACAGAGAAGAATACTAGGCTGTCACAGGAGCTAGAGGAATGCAAGACTCAACTGCGGGCTGCTGTGGCCGGATTGGAGGAACCAAAAAAGTCACCTGCTGGTAACATTTACTTTAAAGAATGATGGTTACCATATAATGTGCGGCATGGCTGCAGATCTAACAACATAATTTGCAGATGAGTCCGGAGAAAATCCGGAGGACCGGCATGTTATGCGACAGCTAGAGGCTGACCAACGTGTGCTGACTGAGGTTAGGCGGGAGAAAAGCAATCTCCAAGACGCCAATATTAAGCTGAGCGTGGAACTAAAGGACGTTCGGAGCCAGCTTGTAGACTCCGAGAAGGAGAATAAGCGGCTTCGGCGCGGCATTTTTAGTAAGTGCTTGGACGAATCCTTTTGAAGGAGTTCGGCGAAGAGACCGACTAACAGCGTTATGTCTGTAGGTATGCTGACGGGTCATCCCACAAAGGAAATGCCTGGGTCTGCAGGTGATCTTCTATCCGAGATGTCACATCTGCACGAGCAAGTTCGGCAGGTGATGCAGGGTGTAGCCCGGGCCTCGTGGCCGTCCGTCTCCCTGCCAGAGGGCGTTGCCGAGCTCGCAGAGAATCTCAAGGGAGCACGGCGGCGCTTCTGATTATGGAAGGTATCAGCCTGCCGACAGGGTGCCAGAGAAGCCTGGGCCATGGTGAAGACGCGGTATACCAAGGCAGACCCAAATCACATGGCCGAGGTCGGACCTGTGGGGCCCGACGGAAAAGAGATCCCTGTTAGCTTAGCTTATGGGCAAGTAAAATTAGCCGCAAAGTATTCTCAACAGGATTGTAAGCTAGACCGCCTTTTGGATGGTATAGAAGAGGAATTTAGTAAGTCTGCATGACTATGTAATTAAAGTGACATGTATAATGCCTTCTAGCCGGATTGTAGATCATTTGTCTTGGCGAACCTTTTCGCTTCAACCTCGGGACCCGATAGTCCGGAGTATATCCGAATACCGTCTCAGTTATATAAGAACCGGGGTATGCATGGAGACTAGGCGTAGGGGTCATTAGTGCTTGAACAGACAAGTGCCCAACTAGTTATGTTATATTACACGGGTAGTAAGAAACCTCTTCCAGGGAGAATAGTTCCGTTAAGGGTTCCTTTCCCTGGGTAAGCATGCCCTAAAGTGCATGTCCGGACTGCGATAGGAAACGCAGGAAAAACATCTGGGGGCAGATATGGACAAGAAATAAAAATCATCTTTTGTTCACCGACCGAATATTCCCTTAAGAACGCTAGCTTTCGGCTTCACCCAGTCTGAGGTACACATCTGGCTGACCCGGCAGTAACAATCGCAGAGGTGCTCCGCTTATGCCCAAGCCGAATTAACGGGAACGTAGGTCATAAATACAAGAGCCAGGCAACCCAGCTTGGCCAAAACTTAAGTCATATCGATGCATATAATGGCAAAAAAAGGTACATGCGGAAGCATGACACGTGTGCGGGGCCTGAGGCCCAGGTAAAAAATTAAGCTTCTGTGAAAGAAGCCCCCAGGTATGATGAGCGCGGCTAGCGCATCTACAATGTGCAAGTGAGGCACAAGTTGGCCCCTGAAGGCCTAGAGAAAGAATAAAAGAAAGGAAGAAAGAAAAACAAGACAGATAATGTATATGCAAAAAATGGACAAAGGGAGGTGATGAACATAGAGTCCGGTGCTAGGCGTAGAATCTTCGGAGCCTGGCCGCGTTCCATGGGTTCGGCTCGAGTCGACTAGTCGATGCATCCCGCAGTCGGTACGCTCCACCGGTCAGAACTTGGTCAATAATGAAGGGACCATCCCATTTGGGCTCGAGCTTGTTCTTTTTCTTATCCGGCAGGCGTAGAACTAGTTCGCCAACGTTATAAGTTTTGGCCCGTACTTCTCTGCTTTGGTATCCGTGAGCCTGTTGCTGATAAAATGCGGAATGGACTTTGGCTACGTCGCGCTCCTCCTCCAGGGTGTCTAGACTGTCCTGCCGATCGAGCTCGCCTTCTCTTTCTTCGTACATGCGCACTCGAGGTGAGTCATGAATTATGTCACAGGGCAAGACTGCCTCTGCGCCGTACACCATAAAGAAGGGTGTATATCCGGTACTATGATTCGGCGTGGTCCGCATCCCCTAAGTATGGAGTCGAGCTCCTCTACCCAGTGCGTGTTGGACTCCGTTAAGGAACGCACTAGTCTAGGTTTATGCCGCTCCTTATAAGAACGTTTGCTCGCTCGAGTTGACCGTTGGTTTGTGGGTGATAGACTGAAGCATAATTGAGCTTGATGCCTATTTTGCTGCACCAGAGTTTTACCTCACCGGCTGTGAAGTTTGTGCCGTTGTCAGTGATGATGCTGTGGGGGACGCCATAACGGTGTAGGACCCCAGATATGAAGTCTATCACTGGTCCGAATTCGGCTGTTTTAACAGGTTTGGCCTCTATCCATTTGGTGAATTTATCCACCATGACCAGTAAGTATTTTTTCTTGTGGGTTCCCCCTTTAAGGGGTCCAACCATGTCAAGCCCCCAGACCGCAAAGGGCCATGTAATGGGGATTGTTTGGAGGGCGGTGGGTGGCATGTGGCTTTGATTTGCAAAGAGCTGGCAACCAGCGCAACATTGTACAAAGTCCTGTGCATCTGCCTGGGCCGTTTGCCAATAGAATCATGTACGGAAGGCCATGCTTACAAGAGCCCGGGCTGCGGCATGGTGATCGCCGAGTCCGGCGCGGATTTCTGCCAAAAGGTTCCGCCCTTCCTCTTCGGAGATGCACCTTTGAAGGACTCCGATAGTGCTTTTTTTATACAATTCTCCCTCGTGGACCCAGTAGGCCTTAGATCGCCGCACTATGCAGCGTGCCTCATTTTGGTCCTCCGGAAGTTCCTGCCTAGTAAGGTAGGCCAAGAATGGTTCTGTCCACGAGGCGATAATGGCCATTATTACATGGGCTGAAGGTGTTATTTCGGTGGCGGAGCCTCCGATTGTGTCAGAGTATTCGGTATCGGGCATTTTGGCCGGGTCCGGATTATTGTTACCGGTGACCCCTTCCCATACTACGGATGGCTTGAACAGCCTTTCCAGGAATATGTTGGGGTGGGGACCGTATCACATTTTTCGCCGATGCGGGTGAGGATATCCGCCGCTTGATTGTTTTCCCGAGCCACATGGTGAAATTCAAGTCCCTCGAACCGAGCTGACATTTTTAGGATGGTGTTTCGGTAGGCCACCATTTTCGGATCCTTGGCGTCAAAGTCTCCATTTATTTGGGATATTGCAGGGTTTGAATCCCCACGCACCTCCAGGCGTTGAATGCCCATCGAGACTGCCATCCGAAGACCATGCAACAGAGCTTCGTATTCGGCTGTGTTGTTGGAGTCTGTATACAATATTTGTAGTACGTACTAAACGGTATCTCTGGTTGGGGATGTTACGACGACGCCAGCCCCTTGACCAGCTAGCATTTTAGAACCGTCAAAGTGCATGATCCAATTGGAGTATGCGCCGTACTCTTTAGGGAGTTTGGCCTGCGTCCATTCGGTGACAAAGTCGGCCAATACTTGCGACTTAATGGCCCGTCGAGGTTTGTATGTTATGTCGAACGGGAGGAGTTCAATGGCCCATTTGGCAATCCGGCCTGTAGCGTCGCGGTTGTTTATAATATCATTAGGTGGCACTTCCGAGGCTACTGTAATCGAACACTCTTGAAAGTAGTGTCGCAGCTTCCGGGATGCCCTGAATACCGCATAGGCTATCTTTTGATAATGTGGGTACCGTCACTTGCATGGAGTGAGGACAGTGGATACATAGTATATCGGCTTTTGACGAGGTAATTTATGTCTGGCAGCTTCTCGTTCGACGACGAGCACTACGCTTACAACTTGATGAGTTACTGTAATGTACAATAGCATTGGTTAGCCGATGCTTGGCGCGGCCAGGATTGGGTTGCTTGCCAAAATGGCCTTTATTTCCTCCAATCCAGCTGTGGCGGCGTCCATCCACTCAAAGTGTTCAGTGCGTTGAAGGAGGCGATAAAGGGGTAAAGCCTTTTCTCCTAAGCGGGAGATAAAGCGGCTTAGAGCCGCCACGCATCCTGTTAACTTTTGGATTTGTTTGAGGTCTGTTGTGGTAGCCAACTATGACAAAGCTCGGATTTTGGCCGGGTTAGCTTCAATAGCTCTACTGGAGACAATGAAACCCAGGAGCTTTCCGGCTGGTACGCCGAAAACGCATTTTTCCGGATTAAGCTTAATGTCATATGTTCGGTGGTTGTCAAATGTGAGCCTCAAGTCATCTATCAGAAAGTCGACGTGTTTGGTTTTGACGACCACATCGTCTACGTATGCCTCTACTGTTTTGCCGATTTGTTTTTCCAGAAATGTCTGAATCATGCGCTGATATGTTGCGCCGGCGTTTTTGAGCCCAAAAGGCATTGTGTTCAAACAGAAGGGACCGCATGGTGTGAAGAATGCCGTTGCGGCTTGGTCGGACTCCTCCATCTTGATTTGGTGGTAATCGGAGTATGCGTCGAGGAAACACAATGACTCGTGTCCTGCGGTAGCATCGATAATTTGATCGATGCGGGGGAGGGGGAAGGGATCCTTTGGGAAAGCTTTATTGAGGTCATTGAAATTGACACAAAGGCGCCACGATTTATCCTTCTTTGGTACCATCACCAGGTTTGCTAGCCAGTCCGGGTATTTTATCTCTCTGATGAATCCGGCCTCCAATAACTTGGCTAGTTCCTCTCCCATGGCCTGTCTCTTAGGTTCGGAGAAACACCGAAGAGCTTGCTTGATTGGCTTGAATCCCTTTAGGATATTGAGTCTATGCTCGGCCAGCCTGCATGGGATTCCTAGCATGTCTGAGGGGTGCCAGGCGAATATGTCCCAATTCTCGCGCCGGAACTCTCGTAGTGCGGCGTCAACGGCGGGTGTCGGTGTCAAAACTGGCGGATCTCGGGTAGGGGGTCCCGAACTATGCGCCTAGGCCAGATGGTAACAGGAGGAAAGGGGCACGAAGTTTTACCCAGGTTCGGGCCCTCTTGATGGAGGTAAAACCCTACGTCCTGCTTGATTAATATTCATGATATGGGTGTTATAAGAGTAGATCTACCACGAGATCAGAGCGGCTAAACCCTAGAAGCTAGCCTATGTTATGATTGTACGTTGTGATTGTTGTCCTACGGACTAAAACCCTTTGGTTTATATAGACACCGGAGAGGGTTAGGGTTACACAAGGTCGGTTACAAAGGAGGAGATATCCATATACGTATTGCCTAGCTTGCCTTCCATGCCAAGTAGAGTCCCATCCGGACACGAGACGAAGTCTTCAATCTTGTATCTTCATAGTCTAATAGTCCGGCCAATGGAGACAGTCCGGCTGTCCGGAGACCCCATAATCCAGGACTCCCTCAGTAGCCCCTGAACTAGGCTTCAATGACGATGAATCCGCCGCGTAGTTGTCTTCGGCATTGCAAGGCGGGTTCCTTCTCCGAATACATCACAGAAGAATTTAGATACGAGGATAGTGTCCGACCCTGCAAAATAAGTTCCAGATTCCACCGTAGAGTGGATAATGTTTTCGCAGATCTAATTTGCTAGCTTGTTTCGGCAGCATGACGTTACATCATGGCCCGGTGATTATTCGAACCGTTTCTTTTAACCAGCCCCGCACATAATGCGAGGCAGTTTTTCGACACTTCTTGTCAAAGCAGAGATCGTGTCCCCTTATTACGGGATTCTGATCAATACGGGTGTGGGTAACCCAACCGCGCCATCAATTGCGGCGCTTGGGGGATAAGCGAGTTTTATCAGGCAATTGGGGACGCTTAATTTTGTTCGCCCATATAAAGGGATAAGGATTCACCTTTCTATCCACGCCTTCTTCCTCCTCTGCTCATCCGCTCCCGCACACTCGAGCTCTAGCGCCCAAGCTCTCACTTCCATCTCAACCTTCTCCGACCATGTCCAGAGCGGGAGACAAGTGGATGCTCTCCTCCGTCACGGAGGGAGACGTCAAGAAACTGAGGAGAGCCGGATACCTGCCCGACAACATCGCGCACCGGCTCCCAAATGAGGGACAGCTCATTCCCTCTCCATCCCTACGTCCGGGGGCTCATGTTTTATTACGGCCTGGATTTCCACGATCTGGCCCCGAACTTCATCCTCAACATCTCGGCGTTTGTTGTCGTGTGCGAGGCCTTCCTCCGCATCAAGCCCCACTTCGGCTTATGGCTGAAGACCTTCAATGTCAAGTCGAAGGTAGTGAGCGGCCGCCAGGCGGAGTGCGGAGGTGTCATGGTGGGAAAGATGCCCAACATCACATGGCTAGAGGGCACCTTCGTAGATAGCATAAAGGGGTGGCAATCGGGGTGGTTCTATATCACCGAGCCGCGCGACCCCGCATGGGCAGCGGCCCCCGAGTTCCGATCTGGCATCCCCATGCGGCTCACCTCCTGGAAAGAGAAGGGCCTGCCCTGGGGTAATTCAAAAGAGCTGACCGGACTCCAGACGTGTATTCAAAACATGGTGGACAAGAAGCTAAAGCTTGTCAACATAGTCCAGGTCATGCTCATCCGCCGGATACTCCCGTGCCAACAACGGGAGTTCACCTTGTGGGAGTTCAACCCGGTGCAGCACCTAAGTATGAACAGGCTCTTCGACACAACTCATGAAGATGCCTGGAGGGTGAAGTTCAAGGGCACCGCGGTCCCTCCCCCATTACTGAGGATCGCGGATTCAGCGCGAAGCGCCAAGCCAGTGCGGTAAGCTGTTTTACCTTTCACACGATACTTGTTTTCTATATAGATTGACTCTATGTGGGATCTAAACTCCCGTGCCGTTAACAGGACTGGCAAAAGATGGCCGGACAAATTGACTGTCCGGCTCCCTTGCCCGAAGGCCCTGCGGACGCCCTTCTAGCGAAGATGTTGACTCTGGCCCCTTATAAGGTGCTTGAGAAGACCAATAAGGCCAAGAGAGCTCGAAAGAGTTCCCGACGCCAAGCGTCGTCGGACTCACCGTCCAATGACTCTGCAGCGCATTCTTCCCCCAAAGACGAGGAAGAGGAAGAAGAGGCTCCCCCATCGACTGGGGGAGACAAGAAAAGGAAGGCCGCCCCAACTGGGGAGGCCGGAGGGTCCAAGAAGGGAAGGACTCTCCTTCCGGACAACTCCACTGCCGCCGATGAAAGTGAAGATGAGTGGTTGCCTAGGGCCAAGCCCTAGGGGAGATCGTAAGGATTTGGATACCAAAGTAACCCATAGGATTACTTTGTCGCATTGCTTTCCCTAATCGCCGAACTCAATTGTGCAGGCCGCCCTGAGCCAATATTGAGGTATCCTTGGACGGCTCCCAGGGCTTGTCGAACATGGATAGCGGTCCAGTCCCGACCGCCACCTACCCTCATCCAGCCGACGACGCCGAGGTGCGGTCTCAAGAGGCACCGGATCGAGGGGGGGACAGTCTCGGAGGCGCCTCAAGGCGACCTTCCAGACTCCGGGATCCGAGGGGACGGGGTCCCCGAGAGCTCCGAGTTCGGCCCTCAGTCGAACACCGCGCCGAACCCTCCAAAGGTTCCGAGCTTGGGTAGGCGGTCCCCTTCTAAGGGGGGTGAGACGCCTGTGCCGGTGACCTCTATCTATCCAGAGGCGTCGGACACTATGTTGGAAGCGCTTCACAGTGCTTCCATCGAGGAGGAGCACCGCACTATCATGAGTGCGGTGATCCAGAAGGGCACCGCGGATTGACTGAAGCCTGTACTAGCCTTCTAACAGGCTTCGAGGTAAGTGTTTTAAAATGTAGTAGAAGTATTACCGCATAGACAGTAGCCTCTGATGCTTTGTTTGGTGTTCGCAAAGAAAAGCCGAACAGAGGATCAAATAATATCGCAGGAGTCTAATATATGTATGTCAATATGCATATGCAGGCTTCTCTGCTGGCGTCCGCCGCACTAACTACGGAGGTCGCCGTACTGAAGCAGGATCTCGATGGGTCCAAGAAAGAGCTCGGCCTTGTCAAGAGGCAGCTCGAGGAGAACGAAGGTAAGTAATACCCCGTCTATAGATATATGTATATAAAAAGGGACACGATTGCAAAATGACAGGATCATTGTATGTTTTGCCAGGGGCCACGACCGAGGTGGCGACCCTGAAGCAAGCGCTGACCAAGGCCGAAGATACAACAGCGAAGGAGCGCACCGAGCGAGAGAGGCACGAGGCTTGGGTGGGCGAGGTGTAGCAAGAGCTCCAATCTCTCGTGACGAAGCACGAGGCGTTGGAGCTTGACTTGAAGACATGAGAGTCTGAGCTTGCCGCGGCCCGTGAGAGCGCGAAGAGTGCCAAGGCCGAGGCCCAGAAGGCCCTTCAGGAGATCGACCCGATGAAGAAGATAGCGGCGGGTAAGGCTTTCTATATGCAAAGCAAGCATGTAAAGGTGAACTACCGATTACTTACCCAAATCCGGAGCTCTTCAGGAGCATTCGCAGATTTGCCCCGCAGTGTGTCCGATGCCGCACTATTCTACCAGGCCGAGGACGGAAGCTCGACGGAGAAGCTGTTTTGGTCTCAGTATGCTGAGGCCGAACATCCGGTGCCAATGAGCGACCAGCTGAAGCAGATGGCCGAGCTACATAAGGCGGCCGATCAGGCCATGAAGGGCTTCATAGTCCGGTTGTGGCCTGGCGATGCCCTTCCGAACAGCTTCTTCGGTCTGGTGAGGCGGCTTGTGGATGCCTGCCCTCGGCTGGAGGAAGTCAAGCGATCCGTCTGCATAGAAGGTGCATGTCGGGCTTTCGCCCGTGTAAAAATACAGTGGGTCAAGCTAGACGCCGTGAAGCTGATCAAGGAGGGGCCACCGGAGGGCAAGGAGCACCGCCACCCCGAGATGTACTACGAGGGTGTTCTGTCGGGTGCCTGTCTTATCGCGGATGAGTGTTCACAAAATGTAATATTTGAATGAGACTTGCTCGTTTTGTCCTGTATGTGTGAAAACTTGTTTGATATGTGCCATGCAACGCTTGTTTGAATTTAAAATATTACCTTCTGTTTGGCTGTTTATCCAATCTGAGAGATGGCTAGTCCTCGGCTTCTGCCCCCAAGCCGCTAGTGCTGGGGTGTTCGGGATAAACCTGAGCACTCTTGTTCCCATATTTGGGTCCTTCGAGGGAGGTGCTCAGCACAACGAACAAGGCAACCAGACAAATATTGCTTTATCACTCTCACTTAGCCATAGAATTCTATAATTTTAAATTTTGACGAAGCCCCTGGTGTTCGGAAGGCTGAATTCGGGGTGCGATACACGCATGTAAGCCGGGCAGAGCCGGCCCCTCGCCCTAAGCGGCATAAGTCTTTAAGGACTCGAAAAACCTCGCCGAACTGCGACCAGTCTCACGCCTTATCATGACAGTCAGTTTTAGCTTTCTCTACTGAGGTGCTCAGCCCGGTAGAACCGGGTCACAATCGCAGTAGTTCTCCTAGCGCTACCTTAGCCAATAGAGCGGAACGTAAGGTACCAAAACATAGGAGCCGGGCAAACCCAACATTTGACAAAAGACATGATTCAGAGCTGATGCATATAATGCTATTAGTTCGGGGTGCCACACTTGTGAAAGTGTTCAGACTTTTCACACCATATTGCGGGTACGTAAGCCCCTGGTGCCTTTTTCGTACCAGAGTGTACGGTTGCAAGGCGTTGTTAATGAACGCATAGATATATATATATAACAAAAATGCAATAATAGTCGTAATGTCATGCATTGTTTATTAAAAAATTGCATTAAAGCAGAGTGATACACATAGTGCAATAAGCAAAAGAGTAGGACTATGTCCCTTCCAAGGGCGAGCTGAGGAATGATATGAAATCTGTAATCAACCTGGGAATTCCGTTGTATAATGTAGTTGTCTGCCTCCTTGGTTGTTGTATCATGTGTTCGACAGTGGAGCTGCCGGACAGTGTTTCCAGAGATTAAAGTCCTGAAAGAAAAAGAAAAATAACCAAATGGGAAGCCCGTAGTGCGGTTTAGGCCGCGTTTTGGGGCGTGCCGCAGTTGTGCCTCCCCCCCTCGCCACCTGTGCCCATGGTATTTTTAATGTGTAATTATGTACGCGTGGCACGAATAATGCCGTTGGGCTGGGATTGGGGTGGCTGCCGTATTACTACGCGAGCTCAGATCGCGCCAGGTGGTCTGTCTGCCGATTGCCCCGAGTGCGCGAACTAGTAGATTTCCTTGAGAGGCTGCTTTGCGCTTCTGCTTCAAGGGCCGCGGTGTGCTCCTCTGTTCGGAGAGAGCGCTCTGTGTTTCCATTGACTGTAATAACTCCGCGAGGTCCTGGCATCTTGAGGTTGAGGTATGCATAATGTGGTACCGCATTGAATCTAGCGAATGCGGTTCGTCCGAGCAGTGCGTGATAACCACTACGGAACGGGACTATATCGAAGATTAACTCTTCGCTTCAGAAGTTATCCGGGGATCCGAAGACCACTTGCAGTGGAATTGAGCCTGTGCAGTCGGCCTCTACGCGTGGAATGACGCCTTTAAAGGTCGTTTTTGTGGGTTTGATCCTTGAGGGGTCTATACCCATTTTGCGCACTGTGTCCTGATAAAGCAGGTTCAGGCTGCTGCCGCCATCCATAAGGACTCGAGTGAGGTGAAATCCGTTGATGATTGGGTCTAGGACCAGTGCGGCGAATCCGCCATGACGGATACTAGTGGGGTGGTCCCTGCGATCGAAGGTGATCGGACAGGAGGACCAAGGGTTGAACTTTGGGGCGACTGGCTCCAACGCATATACGTCCCTGAGCGCACGCTTCCGCTCCCTCTTGGGGATATGGGTTGCGTATATCATGTTCACCGTCCGCACTTGCGGGGGAAACCTCTTCTGTCCTCCAGTGTGCGGCTACCGGGGTTCTTCCTCATCATCTCTATGCGGCCCTTTGTCCTTGTTTTCGGCAATTAACTTGTCGGCCTGCTTGAACACCCAACAATCCCTGTTGGTTTGATTGGCTGGCTTGTCTGGGGTGCCGTGTATTTGACATGAGCGATCGAGTATACGGTCCAAGCTGGACGGACCCGGTGTACTTTGTTTGAATGGCTTTTTTCGCTGACCGGGTTTAGATCCTTTGAATCCGGCATTGACTGTCGTATCCTCAGTACTTTTGCTGTTAATGCGGCGCTTATGCTTGTTGCGACGTGACCTGCTATTGCCGTCCTTGGTATCTGAGGTACCATGGTTCTTTGATAAGTTATTACTGCGAGCCAACCAGCTGTCTTCTCCCGCACAAAAGCGGGTCATGAGCGTCGTGAGAGCTGCAATAGATTTCGGCTTTTCCTGACCAAGGTGCCGGGCCATCCACTCGTCTCGAATGTTGTGCTTGAAAGCCTCTAAGGCCTCTGCATCCGGACAGTCGACGATTTGATTTTTCTTTGTAAATAACTAAGTCCAGAATTGCCTGGCCGACTCTTCTGGCTGCCAAATTATGTGGCCCAAGTCATCGGCATCTGGTGGTTGCACATAAGTGCCCTGGAAGTTGTCAAGGAATACGGCCTCCAGATCTTCCCAACAGCTAATGATGTCCGCTGGCAAGCTGTTAAGCCAATGCCGCACTGGTCCTTTGAGTTTTAGTGGAAGGTATTTGATGGCATGTAATTCAACACCGCGGGCCATGTGGATGTGGAGGAGGAAGTCCTCAATCCATACTGCGGGATCTTTTGTGCCGTCGTATGATTCAATGTTTACAGGTTTGAAACCTTCTGGGAATTGATGTTCCATTACTTCATCTGTGAAGCATAAGGGGTGTGTGGCGCCTCTGTATTGGGCTATATCGCGACACAGCTCGTACGGGTCCTGCTTGCTGTGTTCGGCCCGGCCGGATTTGCTTTTACTGTATCCGGTGTGACGTTTACCGTCTCGTAGAGTGGTGCGTCCTCGTGATCCGTAGATCGATCTTGAATGCTTTGCTTTGTCCTCCAATATGTCTCGCAGGTCTGGCGTATCTCCCCATGCCTTTTTATTTGGATGGCGTTGGGGTGGAAGCTGAGCTTTTGGCTGGAATGCCTCTCTATCACGGACACGAGGTGGCCGATCAGACGTATCATATGCTTCTTCCTCCAGTCGGGGTAGTAACCCGCACCTTGGGTAACTCTTGGAGGGACGCTCGAGTTTATATAATTCCTCGGTCGCGAGGACTTCAGTCCTTTTGTCAGCTAGCAGATCTTGATCAGCTTGAAGCTACTGCTGCTTTTTCTTCAGGCTATTTGCTGTGGCCATAAGCCTGCACTTGAAGTGCTCTTGTTCGACGGGATCCTCTGGTACAGCGAATTCATCATCGCCGAGGCTTGCCTCGTCTTCGGAGGGGGCATGTAATTGTCATCCTCCTCCTCTCCACCAGCCGCTCTCTCAGGAGAGCTGGCTCCTTCATCCTCCTGCTCTAAATCTTGCTGGAGGGGATTGTTGTTGTCTTCGGCGCTATCCGGAGTGTTATTATCTCCTGTGCCGGTATCACCACTTTTGCTTTGGCGGGACTTAGAGCGGTGCCACTGACGTTGGCGCTTGGGTTGCTTCTTGGAGGGGTCATCCTCCACGATCTCGTCACCGTTGCCTTCATAGGGTGTATCCACCATGTATATGTCATATGAAGAGGTGGCTTTCCATTGCCCTATAGGTGCTGGTTCGTGTACGTCTCCTACATCGTCATCCATACCGTCGATGCCTTCGGAGTCAAAGTCGAGCATGTTGGTTAAATCATCGGAAGTGGCTACAAAGTGGGTGGTGGGTGGGCGTCGAATTTCTTCATCGTCCGCATCCCAATCTTGTTGGCCATAATCCGGCCAGGGCTCTCCTGACAAAGAGAGAGACCTTAGTGAATTCAGAATGTCGCCGAAGGGCGAGTGCTGAAAGATATCCGCGGCGGTGAATTCCATGATCGGCGCCCAATCGGATCCGATTGGCAGGGGCGCGGATGGTTTGGTTTTCGAAAGAGAGTCCGGCACCTTGGAGTCACGGGCTGCACGGAGATTTGTGCTGGTGTTCGGCTTGATCACCGTTGAGACTGCTACCCCTGAGGTGGTGTCTAACCACACGTCCTCGATTGGCGCAGTTGGCTCCGAACTAAGGGTTGGAGCTGATGCGGGCGCGGCTTCTGGGGTACTGTTCGGTGGTAGAGCTAGGTCATACCCATCGCGATAGTGGGGCACGCCCGGCTGCGGCTCGAATCCGTCGAAGATCAAGTCTCCGCGGATGTCGGTTGTGTAGTTCAAACTTCCAAATCTGACCTGATGGCCAGGGGTGTAGCCTTCAATCTGCTCCAGATGGCCAAGCGAATTGGCCCGCAGTGCAAAGCCGCCGAATAAGAAGATCTGTCCGGAGAAAAGTGTCACCCTAGACCGCATCGCTATCGATGATAGTAGGAGCCATCAAGCCCAACGACGACGACACAGAGGAACTCTCAATGAAAGCACCAATGTCGGTGTCAAAACCGGCGGATCTCGGGTAGGGGGTCTCGAACTATGCGTCTAGGCCGGATGGTAACAGGAGGCAAGGGACACGAAGTTTTACCCAGGTTCAGGCCCTCTTGATGGAGGTAAAAACCTACGTCCTGCTTGATTAATATTGATGATATGGGTGTTACAAGAGTAGATCTACCACGATATCAGAGAGGCTAAACCCTAGAAGCTAGCCTATGGTATGATTGTATGTTGTGATTGTTGTCCTACGGACTAAAACCCTTCGGTTTATATAGACACCGGAGAGGGTTAGGGTTACACAAGGTCAGTTACAAAGGAGGAGATATCCATATACGTATTGCCTAGCTTGCCTCCCACGCCAAGTAGAGTCCCATCAGGACATGAGATGAAGTCTTCAATCTTGTATCTTCATAGTCTAACAGTTCGGCCAATGGAGATAGTCCGGCTGTCCGGAGACCCCCTAATCGAGGACTCCCTCAGCGGGGTTTAACTGTGCCCCAATGGAGGCTGTTTTTGTAGGGTCCGTTGGGTGGACTTGGAGTTTGACTATTTCATCCGCTGGTGTAAAAGAGGTGGACTTGGATCTCTTATCAAGTATCACGTCGTCCCTGTCCACTGTGGAGGGTAGCGTGGTTAATTCCTCGGCCGAGAGGGCTTCGGATAATGCCTCGAGGGCCAGTGCAGCTGTTTTGTTTTCCGCGTGGAGTGCTGTGTCCGGATCACTGGCGAGAGTGATGATTCCGTTGGGCCCTGGCATTTTGAGCGTCATGTACCCATAATGGGGTACAACTTGGAAGATCGTGAATGCCTCACGTCCTAAAAGGGCGTGGTATCCACTGCTGAACAGGGCCACTTGAAATGTAATTTCTTTGGACCTATAATTCTCTGGCGTACCGAATACACAAACTAGTGTGATTTTCCCAGCGCATCGTGCCTCCTGACTGGGTATGATTCCTCTGAAGGTTGTGCTACTTTGCTCAATGTAGTTCTAGTCTATTTCCATTTTTTGAAGAGTTTCCTCGTAGATGAGGTTTAATCTGCTGCCGCCGTCCATGAGTACTTTCGTGAGTCAAAAGCCATCCACAATTGGACTGAGGATCAGTGCGACTGGTGCTCAGGCTGTTCGGATTTTAGGTTCATCACTGGCATTGAAGGTAATAGCCGTGTCACTCCATGGATTTATTGCTGCTACGTGGCAGATTTCGGCCATGCTGCTGAGTGTTCGCTTGCGCCTATTATTTGACGCAAATGTCTCAAAGACTGTTAACACCGTATTGTTATCCACGGGATGGTGCTCTGTGGCATTTGGGATAAGAAGATCCTCACCGCTTTTGGCCACCTGCCGGAGTATCCAACATGCTCTAAGGTTGTGCGTTGGTATTGTATCCGCTTTACTATGAATTTTGCAGAGTATGTTAAGCCATCCCTCCAGTACGGTTCCATGCCATGTAGAGGATTTTTGTTTCTTTGCAACTAGCTCGGGCGTCTTATGATAGAGCACCCTTTTGCTTCGGACTGGGTGTACATTCGGAGCCGAATTATCCCAAAAGTTTGCTTCAGTTTTCCAGGCGCTTTCCATTGCACAGTACTTTCGTACTATTGACGCCAAGTCAGTGAAGCGTGATATGTCATAGCGACTTAAGGCGTTAAGGATTCCCTTGTCCGTGCAATTATTGCAGAAAAGTGAGACTGCATCTTCCTCGCGACAGTCCTTAACCTTGTTCATCACAAGGAGGAATCTGGCCCAATAATGATGTATTGTTTCATGGGGCTCTTGCCTGATGTGGGAAAGATCGTTTATGTCTGGGTGGGTGGGCGGATTTGAGTCCGAATCCCTACCTGATCTGAGACCCAGGGGCTGAGGAGTTTCTAATCTTGGAAGTTCATGGCTTGGGTGATGTCCTCCCGTAAGCGGGTATCCGGCTCGGAGAGCTTAGGAATCCGGACATAGTTAGTCCTCAAAATAGAGGAAGAGTTGCCGTATTGTTCCTCCACCACCGCAACGTGATGGGTGACTGGTGGAGAGTTAATCTCCCTTTGATCAGGTTTAAGCCCAATCCGATCATAGTCCATAGCGACTCCCAAGGCGGCGATGCGATCCAAGAGCTCGTTTAAGGAAGCGAGCTCCATTGGATCCATCTATTCGGCGAGTGCCGATTTGACATGGAGGCTGTTTTCGATGACCCGAGAAGTCATCATCGGCGCGGCGGCCGAACAGGCTGTCATGATGAAACCGCCTAGCCGGAGAGTTTGGCCGACAGCCAAAGCTCCCCCAACAGTAGTACCATCTTTAAAGACGAGACGAGACATCCTCCCTTCTGGCGAAGGCACAAAGGAACTCTCAATGAAAGCACCAATGTTGGTGTCAAAACCGGCGGATCTCGGGTAGGGGGTCCCGAACTGTGCATCTAAGGCGGATGGTAATAGGGGGCAGGGGACACAATGTTTTACCCAGGTTCGGGCCCTCTTGATGGAAGTAAAACCCTACGTCCTGCTTGATTTATTCTTGATGATATGAGTATTACAAGAGTTGATCTACCACGAGATCGGAGAGGCTAAACCCTAGAAGCTAGCCTATGGTATGAATGTATGTTGTCCTACGGACTAAAACCCTCCGGTTTATATAGACACCGGAAAGGGCTAGGGTTACACAAGGTCGGTTACAAAGGAGGAGATATACATATCCGTATTGCCTAGCTTGCCTTCCACGCCAAGTAGAGTCCCGTCCGGACACGAGACGAAGTCTTCAATCTTGTATCTTCATAGTCCAACAGTCCGGCCAAAGGATATAATCCGGCTATCCGGATACCCCCTAATCCAGGACTCCCTCAGGGGGCGCAAGGCGGGGCCCTCGTCTAGCGATATGAAGCAAGGCTCATGCCTGTGAAGGTCTTCGCCCGTGACACTCTCACGTAATAATGAGTGGGGCTGTACATGCCCCGGAGAACCGCGCTCGGGCTTCGGGGGCTCCCGCCCACGTCCTAGTGGAAGCACTATGCCCCATGCTGGCCGTCGACACTGTCTCCCAATGACTAAGATCACGGCCGGCAAAGGCACTAGGCTTCGCGCTCGTGAGAAGACAAGAAGACTATCTAGGCATCGCACACGGCCTTTAATCTCCCCCCCCCCCTTCTGTAGCTCAATTTTGCAGCCTTTTGGATTTGAATTTGAAGTCGTATTTCCTTTGGCAATCGTGGGGGGTGTCCTTTCTCCTTCGTGTTAATTTCATGAGTTTTCTGGATTGGTGCCTTGTTTTGAGGTCCGTCTGCCACCTCCCCCTTTCCGAGCACCTCGTGAGCGGGAACTGGGCGTTGCATACATGCGCCACACGCGCACCCCGCCATGACTGGTGCTCGCTCCTCGTGAGGCCATCTTAGGGGGACTAGCAGACTCCTAAGGAGCACCAAGCCTCGCGAGCCTGCGAAGGACTCTCCTCGAGAGAATACACATCCGCAGCAACCAAATCGGAGTAAAGCCTGCTTGGGCGAAGGTAAATTACAGCCGCAAGCCCGCAAGGGGCTCGCAAGCTTACAAAAGCACGCTTTAAGTCTGGTTCAAGGAATAAAACAATAGTCTGATTACATGAGGGGCTCCCCCTCCCCAAAATGCTCTTACTCCCTGAGGGACCATGCAAAAACTTTGTCATGCAGGTTCAAAACAAAGGAGTGCGGGCTAAGTCGGACATGTCGCTCGCCGCGTCCTCCGGGTCGCTATCAGGCGCGTCGCTGGCACCACTGTCGCTATCGCTGGCACCGTCTTCACCATCATCAACCACGCCGCCCTCGTCCTCCACGACCACCACCGCATCGTCCTCGGAGGAGAAGGCCCTGATCAGAGCATCCACATTATCGTCCACCCAGCGTGCTAGGTTGTCTCGGGTGACCTCGAGCACGAGAGAAATGGCGGTGTCAAAATCAAAATCAGGATTGATGTTCTGGAGATGGCTGAAAACACGGGAAAACGCGCACCTGAGGAGGCCTCGGCTCCTCTCCTCGACAAGCTCGCAAGCCCTCTCAGCCCGGTTCTCCAAGCGCGTTATGACATCAGTGAAGAAGCGAAGGTGGCTGGCGTAGTCATCTACATGGGGGTGAGGAGTGTGTTCATCGCAGATGGCACCCAGCGCCTGGTTGGGCCTCGTCCTGAGGTCCCAGAGCATGGGGTGTGCTCACGCAGTAGTGTCTATCGCTGGATCGCCTCCTCCCTACTCTGCTACGCAAGGGACTCAGCAGCGGTAACCCGCAGCTACAGCGGGAGCAGCTCAGCACGGGCGGAGGCCAACTCGGCCTGCATGGAGATCAGATCATCAGCGGCGGCTTTCTCGCGTTGCTCCGCCTCCGCCAACCTTGACCTGAGGGCGATGGTCCTTCCCTCAGCTTTGGCCTCCACGAACATCAGCTTCAGGTCATCCCTATTGGCAAGATCAGCGCGGGCCTCCGCCACCCCGCAGTCAACTTCCTCCTTGATCCTGGCCTCGCACGCGCAAGCATCATCTTCCGCCTGAGCAACCTGATGCTCCCTCGTGTCCAACCGCTCGATCTCAAGGCAGCGCTCTATGGCCTCCAACATCAGCGCTTGCTCGCGCCTCAAGATTTCCCCCGCGTCGGACGGCTCCTGAGGGAGTCCTGGACTAAGGGATCCTCGGATATCCAGCCGGTTAGCCATGGGCCGGACTGATGGGCTGTGAAGATACGAAGACCGAAGACTGCACCCATGTGTGGATGGGACTCTCCTTGGTGTGGAAGGCAAGCTTGGCAACCAAATATGTAAATTCATTTCTTTGTCACCGACCTTGTGTAACCATAGATCTCCCCGGTGTCTATATAAACCGGAGGACTTAGTCCGGAGAGGCGGATATTCATTATTGTAGTCATACAAGCTAGACCTCTAGGGTTTAGCCATTACGATCTCGAGGTAGATCAACTCATCTAATACTCGTATTCAACAATATCAATCAAGCTAGACGTAGGGTATTACCTCCATAGAGAGGGCCCGAACCTGGGTAAACATTGTGTCCCCTTTCCTTGTTACCATCGAACTTAGACGCACAGTTCGGGACCCCCTACCTGAGATCCGCCGGTTTTGACACCGACATTGGTGCTTTCATTGAGAGTTGCACTATGCCGTCGACGAAAGGATTGATGGCCCCTTCAATCATCGATAGTGACGCTATCCAAGGAGAAACCTTCCTCCCCGGACAGATCTTCATGTTCGGCGGCTTTGTGTTGCGGGCCAACTCGTTTGGCCACCTAGAGTAGATCGATAGCTACGCCCCTGACCATCGGGTCAGATTTGGGAGCTTGAATTACGTTGCGAACATCCGTGGAGATTTGATCTTCACTGGATTTGAGACCGCAGTGACCGCTCCTGGTCACCTTGACGAACATGACCCAAATCTTTCATAAGACCGCATCCAGGAGATAGCTCTTGTGACCACTCTGGCCTTAGATCCAGAGCATGCTGCGGCATCCAAGGATTGGAGGCTCAAGCCCTCCACGAAGGCCACATGTTCCCTGGCGTTGGAGCCGCACATGGACTTAACCTCACGCAATACCCGTGTCACCGGAACTCCAAACTCTTCTCCGGGTATAAGTTCCGAACCATGTGAGTCTGCGGATACCGAACTTGATCGCTTGTCGATCTTCGAGTTCAGCGCTGTAGACATCTTCCAGCACTCGCCCTTGGGCAAGGTGCTGAACTCATTGAAGAACTTGTCCTTGGCGGGGGACTCACAGCCGAACTATGTACGGTTCGAACTAGAGGCTGATGATGGGGAATTTTGCTTCCCACCCGCCACCCACTTCATAGCCACTGTCGAGGATTTAACCGACACGCTTGACTATGACTCCGAAGACATCGCTATTACGGACGACGATGCTGACCAGGAGCAAGGCCAAAATCGGCCATTCACTGGACGACAGCCGGCCACTTCTTCCTACGAGGTATATATGGTGGACACGCCTCAAAAAACTAACAACGATGACAAAGAGGATCCAGTTGAGGATAACCCTCCTGAGAGACAGCCCAAGCGCCAGCTTCCTCGATGCTGCTCTAAGTCACGTCGTTCCAAAGACTGCAGTACGCACACCGGAAAAAATAATACTCCGGACGATGCCGAAAATAATGAAGACCCCGTCAAGGTAACCTCCGAATAGGGGGAACGGGAAAATGGGCAAGTTAGCCCTGATGAACAGGCCATACACGGAGACTCGGAGGACAACAATTATCTCCCACTCTTTGCGGAAGAGGAGAGCCTCGACAACAAGGATTTCATCGTGTCTGAGGAACCTCTTGAGGAGGAGTGCTTCAAACGCCTGCTAATAGCCACTTCATGGAGCCTGAAAAAGAAGCAGCTGCAGCTTCAAGCGGACAAAGATCTGCTCAATGGTAGATGGACCAAAGTCCTGGCCACCGACGAATATGGCCTTAGCGGCCCATCCAAAAGCTACCCGAAGCATAGATTGCTACCCCAGTTCGATGACGAGGTGCCGGAGCCCGTACCATCATCGTATAATGCAGCAGGTCGACCGCAACTTGGTCCGGATAAAGCGGCAACTCAAGATGAACACCAGACCGCCCCACCTCGCCATAAAGGCAAAAATAAAAAAGCTTGGGGTTGTACATACGACCTTCCACAGGACTTGGACAGTAGAGCAGGACACACAAGATCGATCTACGGATCACGAGGATGTGCCTCGACACGCGATGACGGCTACCTATTCGGACGCGACAAACCTAGCCAAGCCCCGGCCGAAAACCGCAAATGGACTTCATCGGAGGTACGTCGCAGTGTGGCCCAACATAGAGGTGCTGCACACCCTCTTTGCTTCACAGACGAAGTAATGGAGCATGAATTCCCAGACGGGTTCAAACCCATGAACATCGAATCATACGACGGAACAACAGATCCCTTGGTATGGATCGAGGACTTCCTCCTCCATATCCACATGGCCTGTGGAGATGACCTTCATGCCATCAAATGCCTACCACTAAAACTCAAAGGACCAGCTCGGTACTAGTTAAACAGTCTGCTGGAAAATTCTATTGGCAGCTGGGAAGATTTGGAAGACACCTTTCGCGACAACTTCCAAGGAACATATGTTCGGCCACCGGACACCGATGACTTAAGTCACATTGTCCAGCAGCCCGGGGAGTCAGCTAGGAAGCTCTGGACCAGGTTCTTAGTTAAAAAGAACCAAATCATCGACTGTCTAGATGCAGATGCCCTTGTGGCCTTCAAACAGAGCGTTCGGGATGAATAGCTTTCACACTACCTCGGTCAAGAAGGACCTAAATCGATGACAGCCCTTACCGCTCTAATGACCCGCTTTTGCGCGGGAGAAGACAGCTGGCTCGCTCGTAGAAGCAACAGCGCCAGCGACTCGGGCACTTCTGAAATCCGGGACGGCAATGACAGACCACGACGAAGCAAACACAACAGTCGCAATGATAATGAAAGGTCACGTGACACAGAGGTCAACGCCGGATTCAGCAATCGCAAACCCGGTCAATGGAAAAAGCCATTCATGGCAAACAGAGACAAACCATCCAACCTAGATAGGATATTGGACCAACCCTGCCAGATTCACAGCCACGTCGATAAACCAGCTTATCATACCAACAAAAGTTGCTGGGTCTTCAAGCAGGCCGGCAAGCTCAATGCCAAACACAAGGGGAGGAGGCCGCCAGGTGGTAGGGACGACGGAGAGGTTCACCAACCTAATACCGGGGGTCAGAAGCAATTTCCCCCAGAGGATCGATCAACCCCGGAGCGAAAATAGTAGTTCTGCTTCCGCCGCCTACCTCATATACCCGCAAAATTTGTACCTCACATACATCACTATGCACTAAAGTTACCATGGGCATTGGCAGAAGCACAATACAGACAAGCCGGCAAGCATTTCCGTAACATTTTTATCTACCTTCCTTTTCCTTTATCATCTCTTAAAAACAGGTGACGCAAAGGACAAACATATAAACTGACTCTATCAGAGTTCGGATCCGTACACCAAGGATAGGCGGCGCAGACGTGCGACAGGAGGCCCAAAATAACTTTTTGTAATATGCCTTTTTCCTCTGCCTTCGACCCCGGGCATGTCAAATAGTCAGGGTTGTGATATTTTTATATATAAAGTAATCATCGGCATACCACTCAGGTCCTAGTAAACATAATCTACATTAATCATTCATTTCTTTTTCACAAATGAATTTGGCCCCTATATCTGTTTCACAACCATACCTCGGCACAACCTTCCAGGGGCTCGGTATGGGAACAAATGAGTTGCCAACAAAGTCCGGACAGCTTTATAAGCGTACTTCGGCGTCGCGAGTTTGGCCTTATATGCATCAGCTCTGAATCATCTCTTGGGTCAATGGTTGGGTTGCCCGGCTCCTGTGCTTTCTACCTTATGTTCCGCTCTATCAGCTAGGGTAGTAAAGGGAGAACTACTTGATTGTGCTTCTGGTTCATCTGGTCAAGCACCTAAGTAGAGAAAGCTGAAAACCGACGGTCATGATGCTACGAGAGCTGGTCAACCACTCGATGACTTATCGGAATCTGTCGCGATTCCCTCCTTGTAACACGAAGGACCTTTTTTCTTCAGCTCATATATGTGACGCACCATATTGGAATAAGCTATACACATACTAGGGGCTATATCGTAGTCCCCCCTATAAAAATCATATGGCTAAGTGAAAGTGTTAATGCCGTATAGTCTGATTGCCTGGTCCGCCGCATTATCACCTCCTTCATGGACCAAGACGTTGGGTCAAGAGTGATCAAATGCTTTTCTAAACACCCCTGTACTTCCTACGAGGGGGCTAAAGCTGATGACTGAAAAACTTTTAGATTATATTAAAGCGGCTGCACAGGAGGAACTCAAGCTTTCGAGCAAAATATAAAAATGGATTAACTATAAAATTGTCTTTTACAATTCTCATACACCTCACTCGAATATTATGTCTTTCGAGCATTGACTCTCTATCAAGCGGGCGGCCTCTAAGACGTCTTCAAAATAATGCTCCGGTGCATGACAGTCCTTTCCGTTGGGTGGACTCTTCGCCGCAACATCGATGGCCTTCATCTTCCCCTAGAATGTCTTAACACGAGCAAAGGCCATCCGTGCACCCTCAATGCACGCCGACCGCTTCACAGCGTCCATACGTGGCACCGCATCAACAAGCCGCTGCACCAAGCCGAAGTAGCTATTCGGAATAGGCTCAGTCGGCCACAACCGTATTATGATGTTCTTCACGATAGCGCCGGATATCCTATGAAGCTCGGCCCATTGGGACATCTGTTCATTCAGCAACAGGGGGTGCTTTGACGCGCCAAATTGTGACCAGAAAAGCTTCTCCATTGCATACCCCTCTCACGCTTGGTAAAACTGCGCCGCATCCGATTTACTCTTCGGCAAGTCTGAAAACTTGTCCGGAGAACTCCACACTTGGTTAAGCTAAGCATAGTTCGGATCGCCGAACTTAGCCTGCAGCAAAAAGGGCTTACCAGCCACAATCTCCCCAGCTTGCCGGATCTCCTCACGGGCTGCTCTGGATTCAGACCGCGCTTCTCTCGCCTCTCGTAAGGCCTTGTCAAGTTCAGCCGTTTTGGCTTCATTCTCCTTCTCAAGAAGTTCATAGTGGCTAGCAGCATTCTTTAGTTCAAGCGCCATCGTGGATATCTTCTCCTCGTCTTGGCGCCGAGCAGGTTGTTCGGATTTTAACTCAACCGATGCCTGTTTGGCAGCCGCATTACTAAACCGGACCTGCTCCTTGGCCCGGGCCAGCTCCGCCCGAAGAATTTCAACGGTGACAGCACCATCTGCAGCCATGCATAACTCTCAGCGTCATGCTTATATCACAAAAATGTATGTGAAGAGACTGCCCCGAATACATACCTTGCGACTCGTCAAGACACATATTGATTAACGCAATGTCATCCCCGGCCACATCAAGCTTCCGCTGCAGCTCGGCAATATCCGTAGTCTAGGAAGTAGCAAGAGGGGAAGCAGCCTGTGTTCAAGTTAATGAGATTAGTCCTTGAAAATTTCTTCTTGATCCTTTATTAGCCTCCCATGGGAAGTCAACCCGAGTCTCATGGGCTACTACCTATACACAGGTGCATCTTTGAAATTAAAATATAGTTGAAAACATTACATCACAAACCTCGAAGCCTCTTAGCAGGCTCATGAAGGCTTCATTCAATCCACTCTTCGCGAACAGAACCTTCTCAACCACCATACACATCAAGGTATGCTGCTCCCCCGAGACAGATGCTTTTGGCAGCATATCCCTCAATATATCCAGCGCCGCCGAGTCTCCGAAAGCCATTGTAGGAGCATGACCATCCTTTGAGGGAACCCGTTCACCCGTATCCAAAATCATCGTTGGATGAAAACCGGATAGTCCGGGGTCTTCATTATCGGCCTCCGGATCCTGAGCGATCGGGGGTCCACCTTTGGGTACTGCCTCCTTCATCCCCTACGCAACTTGTTGGTCAAGAAAAAACCCTCCAAGATGACACTTCGGAGTCGTCCGCCTTATTGGGCGAGGAGGTCGGGGGAGGCGTCTCGCTTTCCATCATCTCTGGGAGGAGATCTCACAAAGAAGAGGATTGCCCAGAAAAACTTTGTGCCGAGCTGTCAAAATACACAGGCACGTTACGTATCTCTTCCGTAACAGGGAAAGAGGGGGACGCTATCAAAGCACCCCAGATTCACTTACGGTTTGGTTGAGGGCTTGACCTCATGACAGAGCTGTTCAACAGCGTCGCCTTCCATTCCCGAGCCGCTCGATGGTGGCATCTTGCCCCTCTTAGGAGACTGCCCCTCCCAACCTTCGGAGATGGCCCTTTTCCTCCCAAATGGAGAAGGGACACTGGCATCTCTTTCTCCTTTGTATTCGGGCGAGGAAATGTCGATTTCTCTGGACTCAGTATCTAATTTCCGGGTCTCCTCACTCTCCACCTTGCCCTCCCCTGCCAGCGCCTGGTGCGGTGCCGGTGCCAGCATCCTTGTTAACACGGGGCCTGCTGAGTCTTCGAGAAGAGGGGCCGGACACCTAATCAGCTCCGCTTTCTTTATCTAGCCCTTGAAGGAGATAGTTTGCTCAGTAATGTATTACGGCATACTTAAAAAAAGGGGTGTTTGGAAGTCAAGGGCTTACCGGGGTATCCGGACGGTTACAGTCAAGGCATGTGTCCTCAGTGGTGTCCGGCCAATGTTTTCGTTCTCCGAAAAACAACTGCCACATCCCTTTGTGCGTAATGCCGAAGAAGTGTTGGAGGGTTCGTGGTCCTTCTGGTGGAGAGGCCTACGCTGGCATGGTAGGATTCCGCGATTCAGCATTACTTGAATCACGCTGACAATATAGATGCCCCTCTCAAGGAGGGTTCGGATGCGGCTTTGTAGAGTCCGCACTTCATCAACTGATCCACAATCCATCCCCTTGTTGGCCCATGATGCAAGCTGTTACAGTGGGCTAGGGAGAAATGTGGGTGCAACTACCCACTTGGTGCTGCGGGGCTCCGTAACATAAAACCATTCTCGCTGCCATTTATTGGAAGTTTCGGCAAAAGAGCCTTTTGGCCAAGGAGTGTTGGTGAGCTGGCTAACTATAGCACCGCTGCACTCCACCTGTTCTCCATCTACTACCTTTGGTTTCACACTAAAGGTCTTGAGCCATAAGCTGAAGTGTGGGGGGATTCGGAGGAACGCCTCGCACGTAATGATGAACGCCGAGACATGGAGGAAAGACTCCGGGGCTAGATCGTGAATATCTAGTCCATAATAGAACATTAGCCCCCGGATGGAGGGGTGAAGAGTGAGCCCTAGCCCTCGAAGGTAGTGTGAGATGAATATGACCCTCTCACCAGATCTGGGGGTCGGGATGACCTGCCCTTGAGCAGGAAGCCTGTGGTGGATGTCCACGGTCAGGTATGTGGCCGCTCGAAGCTTCGCAATATCCTCCTCTGTAACGGAGGAAACCACCCATCAGCCTTGAGGGCCGGGTCTGGACATAATGGGGAATCTTGTAGCAACGAAGTCGAACCTTGGGTACTAGAACTCAAGGTTGGAGAGGCTGGGGAGAAGTTTGGCGTAAAAAAGACGGCCCTTGGTTCCTTTATAAAGGCAACATGGATTAAATGCCTCCTCCTGAGCCTGATAGCCTGCCTATTCCTAAGGAATCTTTCCAACAGAATGGTTGGGTTACTCGCGCTTGTATTAATGAGAATCCCGAAATAAGGGGACACGATCTCTGCTTCGACAGAACGTGTCAGTAGCAACCGCACCTCGAAACATGGAACGGCGTGACAAGAAACGGTTCGAAAAACCGGGCGAGCGTGATGTCATGTTGTAAAAAGTTGTCGGCAGATTGGACTCCTTGAATATTATATTCTCTCTGCGGTTGTGTGTGGTGTGTGTTACAGGTCGGGACATGTTCAATACGTCTGAAGACTATCTTGGAGTTCGGAAGGAGGAACTCGCCTTGCAATGCCGAAGACAGATCAACGCGCTAAATACGTTGTCATTGAAGTCAGGTTCAGGGGCTATTGAGGGAGTCCTGGACTAAGGGGTCCTCGGACATCCGGTCTGTTAGTCATGGGCCGGACTGATGGGCTATGAAGATACGAAGACCGAAGACTGCACCCGTGTCCGGATGGGACTCTCCTTGGCATAGTAGGCAAGCTTGGCAACCGAATATGTAGATTCCTTTCTTTGTAACCATCATTGTGTAACCCTAGATCTCCCCGGTGTCTATAAACCAGAGGACTTAGTCCGGAGAGGAGGATATTGATTATCATAGTCATACAAGCTAGACCTCTAGGGTTTAGCCATTATGATCTCGAGGTGGATCAACTCATGTAAAACTCGTATTCATCAATATCAATCAAGCATGACGTAGGGTATTACCTCCATAGAGAGGGCCCGAACCTGGGTAAACATTATGTCCCCTGTCCCCTGTTACCATCGACCTTAGACGCACAGTTCGGGACCCCCTACCCGAGATCCGCTGGTTTTGACACCGACAGCTCCCCCATCATCGACGCCAAGGCAGCTCTACGCGCTTCCACTTGCTGCTCCAAGGAGGCATTCAGGGCATGGAGCTCCTGCCCGCGCTCCTCGGCGACCTTGAAGTGGTGGTCTGCCTCCCTGGCCTCCTCCAAGGCTCAGGCTCTAGCCTTGCGTGAGGTTGCAAGGGATGCCTCGGCGTCCGTTCTAGCGTGTCATGGTGGAGGAGCCCGAGGTTGATGGCCACCATCAGTTGATGACATTCGTCCACCAGCCAGAGGCCCTCGATTTCAAGACGAGCGACAACATCCACGAGTTCCTCCCCAAGCCTTCTTAGCGCACCCATCGCGTCCCGGAAGAGCTCGAGGCGGACGGCACCCCTCTTGCGTGCAAGCTCGAGCACGCGACAGGGCCCGTCCTCCACGCCAGAGGATGTCGAAGGAGTCCAAAGTGGCTCGCTTCCTCCCAGTAGAGGGCTGGAGGCTGGCGCCTTCCCGGTCACCCTTTGGGCCTCAGCAGAGGCCTAGATGGGAAAAGGCTCGTTGCTCGAAGAAGAGGCCAAGACCAAGGTGATCTGGCCACCGTCAATAACCAGGGGAGGAGCCCTTGGTACACCTCCTGCCCCCAGCCAAGGCCACGATGAAGGGAGGGCAAGAACGCAGGGTCGAGGTGCCAGGCGGGTGTGCTTGCCTCTTTGTCCGACCTCGTTCCAAGTCCGGTACGCTGGCTTGAGGTGCTCAAGACCGGCGGGGGGCTCTAAGCAGGGGGAAGTGTCTTCTCGGGAAACTTCGCCGCCCTAGCAGAAGGGACCCTGAGAGCCATAGTCAGGAGGGGAAGTGGCACTCGAGAAACTATAAAGATAAGGTACTCACTCGTCCATGGCGATATACTTCCTCTGTTTCAATGGCCGGAAGGCATCACCGCTGCTTCTTGGAGACCCCTTCCTCTTCCGGAGCACATCGAAGTTTAGTCAGAGCCGGTCGAAGCCCAGAGCACGGTCACCAGCTCCGGGTGTAGCTCGGGTAGCTCCTGAGGGGTCGACCTCAGGGGTGCCATCCTCCGCCTCACGGCCATCCATCGGGGCCTCATGGGCTGTAGCCTAAGGAGTATCAGGCTGCAATGCACCTCTGGACGCTTCCTCAAGATGGCTCTCTAGAGGGCCGTGGGGCAGCCCTCTGGGAGCTCCAAGCAGCTCCGATTCCTCAGCAGCCACGACGCCAGAGGCCGACGGTGGTCGCCCCCCTGCGCCCACTTCCGGGGAGATCGTCGCGCTAGTAGCAGGCAAAGGAGCCACGGTGCCGGGTTCTCGCGAGGCCCTTCAAGATCGGCCGGGCGTAATCCCCACTCATCGAAAGAGGGCATTTTCCCCGTGAAATCCACCTTGTTCGAGCAGCAGTACAAGAGACAACCCTCCTCTGGCATGTTCGCTGGCGATGGGTCGCCCGTCAAGATCTCAGTCATAGTTTGCTGCACCTCAAGGGGAAGACCGGACTAGTGAAGCCTCATGCGGTGCTTGCTGCCGGCAAGGTCCACATTGGTCGAGAATGGTGCTGAAGTAGGGAAACACAGCACCAGATGAACTCCTTCACCACCATGGGTGCAGACATGCCAAGATCCTTCAGCCTCTTCAATCGGAGCTAGACGTAGGCAAGATGCGGGTCAGCGAGCCTCTCATGGCCCCAGCCAGATCTGGAAACAACGGGTGCCGACGAAAGCGAGAGCAGGGGCTGAGCACACTGATGTCCATGAATACCCACCACTTTCAGAACCCTCATGTTGATGGCGGGAGCTCGAAGACAATCCCCAAGCCGGCCGTCGCAGCCACGGCCTGGAAGCTCAGGCAGCCCGAGCACTCATGAGGGTTGGTCAGATGCAGTGAGAAGAAGTGGCTAAGTAGGGCCACGGAAGGACCAATGCCCACCATGGCCTCGCAAACGTAGGCGAAGACAGCAAGGAGGGCGACGGATTGAGGATCTAGGTGTAGCATATGGATCTGGTAATGAGAAAGCACGTCGTTGAAGAAGGTGGAGAAAGGGGGGATCGGTCCGGCCCATAGGGCATCAAGGAAAGTATGGACCTCAATGACTGTCCTATCAACGGAGGTGCGGGATGCGGGCCAGGCCACCGTCTTCCCCCATTCGTTGAAATCGGCAGCGAGCGCAAGGCGGACCTTGTCCATGGCTTCCTGGTTAAGCACCACTGACCGTCCGACAGTTGGCCCGAAGGCCGGAGGTGGTTCGCCGAAGGACTTGGGCTTCTTCTTCTCCTTCCTTGTCCGGCTAGGCGCCATGGCAATGGAGAGGACGGAGCCCAGGACAAATTGCAAGAAGAAGTTGTCATTGCGGCAAGGTAGAAGAGTTGGGGGAGTACGTCACTAGCGACGAGGGAGTAACTGTGTAGGTCGTGGGGGCCGCCTAGCCAGGCGGATATCAAGGCTGCGTGGGGAAGCGGGGACGCCCACGTCTTGTCAGTCGCCACGCGTCAATCAAGGCAGCAGGCGGTTGAGCCCCACGGTGCTCCGCACTTGCCCCTTGGCTTTGCCTCGAAGCCAAGTCTGAGCGCGCCTTGGGCCTGGGAGCTACTATTGGCATCCTGGGAACGGGGATCTCCAGACTTGCCTGCCTGCGGCCCACGGCGTGGCTCCACCAGCGAGCTTGTGCGGCCCATCTTCACCAGCAGACACTTAAGACCCTCGCGAGGGGCCATGCCTCGCGAGGCGGACGACACAAGACCTCCTCGGGGGCGGCCTCACTAGGTTGGCTCGCGGGGGGCGAAGAGATCAAGGCAAGGGGCACCTCTCCAAGGTTCCTGTTATACAAGCCATGATGACCAAGGCCAGGCGGGCACCAGGCGGGTGCCAGCGCGCGTAGTACTTGTTTCCTCTTTAGTGCTAAATGGGAAGGCGTAGGCGATGAGTCCCGAGGCATCAGGCAAAGGTTTCCATATCGGTGCAACAAGACCAAGACCAACAGGATGGCAGGACGAAGGTCACCATGGAGCCCAGGACGGCGTCACCACCACAACCTTTGGCAGGCGAAGACCACCTTTTGTCGGGATAGCTTGTACTAGGTGTCCCCCTTCAAATTGGCCATTGTGGGATCCCTTCCCGCCTAACATTTGGGGAGAGGACCAGGGCCTCTATAAATAGGACTAGCCACCATAGTAGGAGGCAGCTCATCTTGGATTGAATCCATTCAATCCTCAACCACACAAGCTTATCGAGCCTAAGAACACCTCTCCTCAGGAAGTTGTTCTTCCCTTGTACTTCTTCATCCTCAGCCCAAGAGGCAATCCACCACACCACACTGGAGTAGGGTATTACACCACATCGGTGGCCTGAACTAGTATCAACCCTGTGTCCATTGTTCTTCGGGTTAGGCGATTTAGGTTCTAAGATCGTTGCGAGAGCATGAGCTGGGGGGAAAGATCTTCATGCGGACCCCAGTGTTCGAACCTCAAGGGTTTTGCCGGAACCCGATATCCGGCATCATCAAATAATCAGCACAAAGGGGCGCTTTGCGACCTTGCCGAATTCTGCCATGTGGCAGCGATAAACCCTTGGAATGATACGTCGATTACTTTCAATGCTGATGATGAACCAAGATCCTGCTCAGTCCGGGCACCAGCCGCTCTGGTCCTCAACCCAATTGTGGACGGTTTTCATCTCACTAAAGTGCTAATGGAGGTTGGCAGCGGACTAAACCTCATCTACGAGGAAACGCTCAATAAAATGCAAATGGACATGAGTCGCATTGAGCAGAGCAATACATCCTTTAGGGGAATCATTCCCAGCAGGGAAGAAAGATGCTCGGGGAAAATTAAGCTGGACGTGGTATTCGGCACACCAGAAAACTATAGGTCTGAAGAGATAATCTTCCAGGTGGCTCCTTTCAACAGCGGATATCATGCCCTGTTAGGGCGAGATGCATTAACACGCTTTCAAGCTATCCCTCATTACAAATATATGAATCTCAAAATGCCCGGGCCCAATGGTGTTATCACTATCTGCAGTGATCCGAACATAGCACTCCGCGCTGAAAATAAAAACCGCATCCCTAGACCTTGAGGCACTATCCGAAGCCCTAGCGGCCGAGGAGCTCACCGCACTATGTTCCATAGTGGATAGACATGACGTAATCATCAATAAAAGGTCCAAATCCACCTCTTTCAAACAAGCGGACGAAATATTCAAATTCCAAGCCCACCCGACGGATTCCAAGAAAACAGCCTCCGTTGGGGCACAGTTGGACCCGGTGTTCGACGCTGCATTACGTGCGTTCTTGCGCGAAAGTTGGAACATCTTCGCCTGGCACCCCTCGGATATGCCAGGAATCCCACACACGCTGGCCGAACATAGTCTCAACATACTAAAGGGATAAAAGCCGGTCAAGCAAACGCTTCGGCGATTTTCCGAACCCAAACGATAGGCTATGGGGGAGGAGCTAGCCAAGGTACTCGAAGCCGGGTTTATCAGAGAGATCAAACATCCGAACTGGCTAGCGAACCTGGTCATGGTACCAAAGAAGGATAAATCCTGACACATGTGTGTCGATTTCAAAGACCTGAATAAGGCCTAGCCTAAAGACCCCTTCCCACTACCTCACGTCGACCATATTATCGATGCGACCACAGGACATGATTCACTGTGTTTCCTCGACGCATACTCCGGATACCATCAAGATCAAGGAATTCGACCAAGCTGCAATGGAATTCATCACCCCGTATGGGCCTTTATGCTTCAACACTATGCCTTTCGGGCTCAAGAACGCCAGCGCCACTTACCAATGCATGATTCAAACGTGCCTGGAAAAGCAAATCGGCAAGACTGTGGAGGCATACATAGATGACGTAGTCATCAAGCCCAAGCATGTTGAATCATTGGTGGATGACTTACGCCTCACATTTGACAACCTTCGAACATATGACATTAGGCTCAATCTGGAAAAGTGCATTTTCGGCATTCCCGCCGGGAAACTGCTTAGGTTTATTGTCTCTAATAGAGGAATCGAAGTAAACCCAGCCAAAATTCGAGCCCTGTCACAATTGGTAATGCCAACTGACCTCAAACAGGTCCAAAAGCTAGCCGGGTGCGTGGCAGCCTTGAGCCGCTTTACCTCCAGACTAGGAGAAAAGGCACTGCTAGTGTATCGCCTGCTCCGACGCACTGACCACTCCGCATGGACGGACGCTGCAATAGCCGGACTGGAAAAAATAAAAACTTTGCTAGCAAGCAACCCCATCCTGGCCGCACCAAACGTTGGTGAACCAATGTTGCTTTACATATCGGCAACTCACCAGGTGGTGAGTGCGGTGCTCGTCGTCGAACGAGAAGAGGAGGGACATAAATTCCCACTCCAAAAACCAGTATATTATGTGTCGACGGTCCTTACACCATGCAAATCCCGATACCCGCATTATCAGAAGATAGCCTATGCGGTCTTTATGGCATCCCGCAAGCTACAACACTACTTCCAAGAGTGCTCAATCACGGTGGCTTCCAAAGTACCACTCAATGATATTATAAGCAACCGGGACGCCACTGGCAGGATTCCCAAATGGGCTATTGAGCGCCTACCATACGAAATAACGTACAAACCACGCGGAGCCATTAAATCTCAGGTGTTCGCTAAATTCGTCGCTGAATGGACAAAGTCCAAACTCCCTAAAGAGTACGGCATGTATTCCAACTGGGTGATGCACTTTGACGGCTCTAAAATGTTAACCGGGCTGGGGGCTGTTGTCATCTTGACATGCCCCATAGGATACATAGTTCGCTACGTGCTCCAAATACTGTATACAGTCTCTAACAATGCAGCCGAATACGAGGTCCTATTGCATGGTCTCCGGGTGGCTATCTCCATGGGCATACAACGCCTTGAGGAGCGCGGGGATTCTAACCTCGCAATATCACAAATAAATGGAGACTTTGATCCAAAAGATCCGAAGATGGCAGCTTACCGTAATGCCGTACTCCAAATATCAGCTCGGTTCGAGGGTCTCATGTTTCATCATGTGGCTCGAGAGAGTAATCAAGCTGCGGACATCCTTGCTCGCATGGGTGCTAAAAGTGATCTCGTCCCGCCTAACACCTTTGTGGAAAGGCTCTTCAAGACATCCGTAGTGTGGCAGGATGAGAACGGGAGCACTGACCCGCAACCGATCATACTCCCTATTCCGAACAGAGACCCGATATCATCGGGGGCTCAGGCATTGAAATAACACCATCGGCCCATGAAATAATGGCTGTAATTGCCCCACGGACTGAGCCTTTCCTTGCCTACCTCACTAGGAATGAGCTCCCCGAGGATCAGACAGAGGCCTGTCGCATCGTTTGACGTTCGAAAGCCTACAAGGTTCATGAAGGAGAACTGTACAAGAAAAGTACTACCGGGGTCCTTCAATGATGTATCTCCGAAGACGAGGGACGACAGTTGTTGGATGAAATACACACTGGTCTTGGCGGCCATCATGCCGCAGCCCGGGCCCTTGTAAGTAAAGCCTTCTGCACAGGTTTCATTTCGCCCACAGCCCTGGCAGATGCACAAGACCTCGTGCAGCCGCTATGTTGGATGCTAGCTTTTCGCTAACAAAGCCATATGCCACCCACTACCCTCCGAACAATCCCCATTACTTGTCTTTTTGCGGTCTGGGGATTCAATATGGTCAGACCTCTTAAAGGGGGAAGCCATAAGAAGAAATACTTGTTGGTTATGGTCGATAAGTTCACTAAGTGGATAGAAGCCAAGCCAGTTAAAAGAGCTGAAGCCGGACCGGTGATAGACTTTTTATCCGGCGTAGTACACCATTACAGTGTCCCACATAGCATCATTACTGACAGCGGCTCTATCTTTATAGCCGCTAAGGTGAAAACTTGGTGCTCCAATTTGGGCATCAAGCTCGATTACGCCTCCGTATACCACCCTGAGACAAACGGTCAGGTCGAACGGGCTACCGGCATGATCATGAGTGGCATCAAACCCAGACTAGTGCGATCTCTGCAGGAATCAGACAAACACTGGGTTGAGGAACTCGATTCCGTACTCTAGGGGCTGCGGACCACGCCCAATCGCACGACTGGATATACACCCTTTTTCATGGTGTATGGTGCGGAGGCAGTCTTGCCTTGCGACATTATTCATGACTCGGCTCGAGTGTGCATGTATGAAGAGAGAGAAGCCGAGCTCGATCGGCAGGATGACCTGGATAGCCTGGAGGAGGAGCGCGATGTTGCGAAGGCCCGTTCCACATTCTATCAACAGCAGGCTCGGCGATACCAAAGCATAGAAGTACGGGCAAAGACCTACAATGTCGGTGAACTAGTTTTACGCCTACCAGAAAAGAAAAAGGACAAGCTCAAGCCCAAATGGGAGGGTCCCTTCATTATAGATGAAGTTCTCACTGGAGGAGCCTATCGTCTTCACAATGCTTCGGACAATCACTTGGAGCCAAACCCATGGAACGCTGCAAGGCTCCGAAGATTCTATGCCTAAGTCTGCATATATACCTTTTTTCTCGTTCCTTCTTTTCTCCCTTTTACAGTTTTCCTTTTTGCCTTGTTTCTATACGACCTCCAGCTCGTGTTCAGATAAACCGCACACCTGAGGGGTAGACATCCTCAAATGTACATACCCCACAATGCCTGGGGGCTTCTTTTCACAAGAAGCTTATTATTGTTATTATTATTTTTTGAGCATCAAGCTCACCGTATATATGTGTCATCTATCCATATATGTGTTCTCTTCACCATTATATGCAACTTTATGACTTAAGTTTTTGCCAAGCAGGGTTGCCCGGCTCCTTTGCTTATGCCCTACGTTCCCCCTTGTTCGGCTAGGGCATAAAGGGGGCACCTTTGTGATTGTTACAGCCGGGTCATCCGTACATGTACCTCAGACGGGTGAAGCCGAAAGCTAGAGTTCTTAAGGGAACGATTGGTCGGTGAGCAAAAGACAAACCGCCCTTGTGGCACTACAAAACCCCAGAGTATAAACGCGTACTATGATTTTTTAGCATCACAGCTGCGGTATGCACAAAAAACCGCATACCAGCCCAGGGAAAGGAACCCTTAACGGAACTATTCTCTCTGGAAGTTGTTTCTTACAATCAAATGTAATATAACATAACTCTCCGAATACAACTTGTCTGTTCAAGCAATGATGATTGGACTGCCTGGTTTCCGAACATACTTTGGTGTTTAGCTATGGTATAGTATTCAGAAACACTCCTACCCTAGGGTTTTCGGAGGTCGAAGTAGAAAGTCTGCCATGACAATCATTTTATAAATTCGGTTGGAGACAAGTTTGTTGACAAACGTGCATTGCTACTTAGACTCAAAAACTTCTTCTTCCTCTAGGCCCTCTAACAGGTTGTCTAGTTTACAATCTTGCTGGGAGAACTTGGTGGCCACCTTCACTTGGTCGTACACCAGGCTGACCGGAATTTCCTATCCGTTGGATCCTCAAGGTCCGACCCGGGCCATATGATTGAGATCAAGTCCGATGTACCGTGTTTTTACCATGGCCCAGGCTCCCCGAGCACCTTCTCGGCATGTCGCTATATTCCATAGCCCAAAACGGCACCGAGCTCCCTTGAATAAATTCATGAGGTCCTCCATACTTCCTGGAGGAGAATCGACTGGCCATAAAGCCTTAGCGATGTTCCTCATTGCCATCCACGCTCGCTCATGCACCTTGGACAGCTCTTGTAGTAGGTCTCCTTGAAATCCGGACACCTCTTCCTCGGGCCGCCAGTCAAGACACCCGCAGACATAAACTTGTTAGGATTCACATCAGCGAACAATACAACAATAAGCTAAAAGGCATACTGAATATGCCTCCTCTCAGCTTTTTGTTCTCCTTCAAGGCGTCTGCTAGTTGGGCTTGCACATCTTTACGCTCTTCGCCGAGCTAGGTGTTGGCGTCCTGCAGCTTGCTCTTGTCGTCCCTGCTCCATGTCAGTACACGTTGACCAGCGGCCTCTTGCCTTTTGGCATGTTCTTTGTCCGCGTGTGCGGCCTTCAGTTTCTCTTCCAGATGCACCGCCGATCCTGCCATTGTAAAACGAAACTGTGCTCCTTTGCATACACATGAATGGCACATGATTATTTTTCTGGACAGAAGGGAACATTACCAGTCGGTGCCTCCTTGCACTTCTCCAGTTCGGCAGTAGCAGCAGTCAGTTGGGTCCGACACTACTCCAGCTCCCGAGATAGCACGCAGTTCTTCTCCATGAGTATCTGATTACACATCGATCCTCAAAATCAGTTGCTTCAACTATTTTCAAGTCTCAGGGGCTACTGGTATATGGCTATTAAATTTACACAAAATGATCTTACCCGCATATCTTTTGAAAGCTGGCATGTGGCTCGAGCAAGCCCATCCCGAGCAGCTCGGATGTATGCATTCGCCCAATTGAAGGCATTTAATGCCTCTTCAATAAAGATAGGATTGCACATAGCCGCCCTCCGACGCCGATGGTTCATGGCACTCTCTAACTCAGAGTTAGTAACAGATACATTATCTGAATCGTCGGAGAGAGGACAATCCGGCATGGCACCCGTGTCGACTCTAGCCCTAGGGGCAGGGTCCGCAGTCAGATTGATGGGTGTGTGTCCGGTGAGGTCTCCGGATATAGTCTGGTGAACGCTCTTCCTAAATTATGGGGGAGGAGAAAAACTTCACAGTTCGATATGTTTACCCCAGGGCGTATCAAAAGCCGTACTTTTTTTGTGAAGGTCGGAGCTTGGAAGAATCGTCGTCCACCTTTCTTTTCGAAGATCCACCTTGTGTCGACGTACCGTTCCTAAGGGATGATCCCAATGCGGAGTGGCGACACGAGTGCCACCCCTTTGAAGCACGAGACAATGCAGCGGGTGAGGCACAATGGTTAGGCTCTTTTGGAGGAGATGCTCCCTGGGCACTTACATGGGAAGACGGAAGAAGGCCGGGGTAATCGGCTTCGATGGCCACTTCTGTGCCGTCATAGCTTGCGTAATAAAAGACCCCCTCCTTGAGCTCCACGGATATATCCGGATCCTCCTCGAATCCGGGATCCAGGTCCCAAATATGGTACTCCGGCTACGGAGCTATGGGGACCCTGACTCATAAGTCGAGATCACCGAATGCACATGTACAGTGATCCCAGAATCAATGCTCATTGAACACACAGAAGCTGAATAACAAGAGTCTTACATCCATACATACCATTTTACACAAGTAGGACCATTATGGTCAAGTCTTGAGTGTATCATCGCAGCGGAAATCTTCAATAACAACTTGGACCCATGCCATCTGCCTTAACCCTATAGGCATTCTGACTGGGAAGCGTCCTAGCTCGCATGTTCGTCACCAAGGTACTCTTCAATATATCATGTTCTTTCATGCCTGGCCAATAAAATAACAAGTGGCAAGCCAATGAGTACTTTGAATGTACTTGCAAGCAACCCATGTTTTGGTTCAAGATACAACAATGCATGATATAGGTAAATTTTTGTAGAAAGCTAGTTTTGAGTGCAATGACATGTTCAACAACTTGTAAGACATGCATCATGAGAATTCAGGTAACCATAAGGACAGGTTACAGATATCAACATAAATAGAGTGGGCACCAACCCAATTCAATCATGTCAAGTCCTTTGACTTGACCCAAGTACTTCTTCCCACTTATCCAAACACATACACTGGTTTGTAAACATGTGGACGTAGCCCAAGAGCGGTTACCCAACTGTACTTGACCGTGGACACGGCTATTCGAATAGTTTTACACTCTGCAGAGGTTGCACACTTTACCCACAAGATCCGGGGAACTTCCTTGTCATCCATGACCCGCGGTACCTCAAGTACCCGGGGTAAGCACCCGATCACTATCTTTCCCTAGACAACACTAACATGGAGTCCACTCGTTGTTCCATATCCTCGCGATGTACATCATACGAGACTCACTCGAGATCGTATCATCCGAGAGGGGACACAATGGTGTATCCGGTGCCCTGTGAAAACAGTCATGGCCGCCCTACCTGGCACGACCCCGTCCCGAGAGAGCACACCAACAACTCTCCCATCACTAGTAATGCGGGCTCCAAGCTAGTATCGGCCTAGGTAATCAAGAATTCCCTTTCCCATACAAGGGTAGAGTGGTTGCGCATAAGGTTGGAATAACGGTCGCAACTTAAACCAATCCGTTTTGAAAAACAACACACACACTTCCCTCGGTACACCACTTAGTCATCAAGTGGTTACCCAACTCATCATCTCCCCGGTCATAAGTGGCACCCGATGGGGGTTTTCGAAAAGTCTTTTGAAAATACTTTGTCTCCATCACCATGCATATTCCCATCCCTTTTTGCGTAGCACTACTTTAGCATCCTATCTACTCCCACCAGCATAACCCTCATAAGGAGGTAGGGTCATGCACAATGCAAGTATCAACGAGGAAGTAATAGAGGCAACCCATCAAAATGGTTACCATCTCATCATGATTCCAATGCAACACTAATAAAGTGCTATATGACATGCATAAAAAGGGTTTCATAGACATGGTCAAAGGGCTGCTTGCCTGTTTTAACAAAGTCTTCGAGGTCTTCAAATATCTCTGGTCCAACTCCGAGCATTTCGTCTACATCGTCAACTATCGTCAAAAACAACCATAATAAGCAACACGACAAGGCATAAAATAAAGTGCTCTAAAAATATGGATTTGAATTTCCTAGGACTTCCCTGGTCATATGAAAAATAACCAGGGTGGTTTCATTGGAATTGGATTAGTGAATATTACTGAACATTTCAATATGATGGAATCAAGGGGTTTATGGATTTGCAAGAAGTGTACAGAAATATATTTTTGAAAAATGAGAAAAGGCACCCATTTAACAAACCATGATTTTAGATGCATCTAGGAGTTGGTTTCACTGGATTTGGAGTTCAAATGATTTTCCTATGAATTTGCAAAGTTGACAAATATGAAGAAATGGCTCATTATATTGTGTTGTACAGAAAGTATTAAGAAAAATGTTCATAAACTAAGTTATGAACTTAGAAGCATCTAGGAATTTAAAGCATGGCATTTGGATCAATTTTGAGCTCTCTGTGATTTTATAAAGTTTATGACAGAAATGGAAAAATGGTATTTGATAATTATTTGTGAAAGAAATTTTTCTGTAAAAATGTGCAAATAGCACCATGAGGTAGGGCATGGATTTAGAAACCACTAGAAATTTGAATCATCAAATTTGGAGCTCTTTTGGATTATTTATGGATTTTTGAATTTGACTGAAAAAAGAAAAAGGAAAAAAAAGGTTTAGGGTTTACCCAAAGCGTGCACAGGGCGCAAGATAGCCACTGGGCCGGCCCAGTGGCTCAGCCGCGTAGCGCTCGGGCGACGTCAAAAGCGGCTTCCTGCAAGTACGCCTTCACGAGGGGGAAACGGGTTTACTCCCGGCCCGTCTCCACTTAAACGGACAGGGCCCGCCCACTGGGTCGCTGACGAGCGGGGCCCGGTGCTCAGGCCGTCTCCTACCTCCCGTTCAATCAGAGCAGAGGCAGGGGAGGTGAGGCCAAGCGGCGTCGGCGCTCTCCCGGGCGGCACGGGCCACCTCCGGCCGCGCCCGGCACACCGGAGGACTCAGCGGGCCATGGCGCACCCGTCCATGTGCTGCATGCCCACGGGGGAGCCTGAAAAGAGGAGGGCTTCGGGTGCGGCAGACCGGGGCTGACGGCGGGTTCGGCGAGGCGAGGAAGGCACGAGGAGGAGGGGATGGAGCACAGGGGGAGTTGGCGGTGGTGATGAGAGGGTACGGGTGTGTTCATGGGGACGAGAGAGGGGTCGAGGCCCATGAATTTAAGCGGCGGCCGGCGGCTCGGCTCCAGCCATGGACGGGGTTGGAAGGTGCGAGGAGGGGAGTGGGTTGGTCCAGGGGATGCACGGGAGGGTGAGAGGGCCAAAGGAGTAGAGAGGGGGCTCGGGGTGGCCTTAAGTAGCTGACCAGCGGCTCACCGTGGACACGGCGCACAGGTGGCCGCGGCAACGGCTCGGGAGGCCAGGAGAGAGGGCGAGGGGCTATCTACGACGTCCGTGGGAGTTGAGTGGGGCGCCAGGAAGAGAGAGGAGGAGCGGGGCAAGGCTCTGGTGCTCGCGCGTGCGAGGCCGTGCGTTGGCCGAGCCGGGCGGCTCTGGGCACGCGCCGCAGGAGGTGAGAGAGAGGGAGAGACGAGGGGCCTGCACGGTGGCGTGTTGCGGACGTCGAGGCACCTCAACTAGCGCGAGGGGGAGGCCCGAGGCGGTCGGGGGACGCGGCGTCAACAGTCGAACGCCCTGCCAGGCGCTCCAGAGCATGCAAATGGCCGGCGTCCGCAGCTTTTTGCACGCACCCGCGCGTCCACTTGTGTCTAGCGTCTGCAGGAAGAGTAAACAAGAGGGAGGGAGGCTTTGGATGCTCTGTAACTTGCCAGGAGTGGGAGAGAGATGAGAAAGGGAGGGAAAAGTGGCTGTCCAGAGAAGAAAAATGGGGTTCTACCCCCCCTTAATCATGGCTCCTCGGGCAGGGAAAGATGTAGGGGGTTAGCGCAGGACTAGATGAGGCTGTGGGAAAAAGTTGAGATCATGGAGATTTGTGGAAATGTACAAAACATGCATTTTAAGTTTCTGCCAGAAGGTGTTTGATGTAGGTTTGGGAAAGCAAATGGACTTCTCTTATCATGAGGCTTGACAGGGTCAAATGGCATGAGAAGATAAGAGGTTCCACCAAGATTGAGTTCATTTGGGCAAACTTGCCAATGCAACCTTTGTAAACCCTAGAAATCAACAGAAATGGACTTTCCAAGATTTACTTATGAAAATCAATTCTCCTTGATGCACCACTTGGTGTAGCATCATCATTTGAGGATTTGAACATGTCCACAAAAATTCAGATCAAAAGGACACACTTGGCAATGTAGAGTTGTTCAAACTTGGATCTGGACACAGAGGGTTTTGGGGCACTTTTGTGAACCAAAGTTATTTTGATTGATGTGAAACTTTGCAAGATCATCACATTATGAATATTTGACTTGCTAGAATTTTCCTGGATTTATTTGAAAATATTTCTTATAGAAATATTTCAAATATTCAAAATGAGCTGAAATAGTTCTAGAGGGTTTTGTCCAATATTTTGATCATGACCATGTGTTGAAACTCATATATATGGACAATACATGTCCACTGAGCTTCCCTGATTTTTCTCAAATATTTTTGAAGCTTTAAAATAATTTTAACATATTAAAGACCATTTCTGGCCTAAAGAAAAAGCATTTAAATAAAATAGGAAAATAACTTTTAAAATTATATTTTTGTGGTTTCTGGGTGTCCTATATCTAATAGGAGTCAAATATATTTTTGGAAAGATTTTTACTACCCTGAATTAAGTACTTGCAGTACAAACCTCAATTCAGGGGTTTTTGGAAAACTAATTTTTGAAAATACTATTTGGCCAAATTATTTTTGTAAGAAATTATTTTTATGTCCTATACACATGGCATGATCATTGGTTCGAGGGTTTGGAGCAAGGAGATGAAGTATAGAGTTGGAGGATTTATTTGATTTTTAGAGCACTTGCAAACAACAAACAAAATCCAATCAAGGCAAGGTCCAAAATACTCAAAAGTTTTTGTCAAACCACATTTTATCATGATTTATTAGCTTAAGTGTTGTGGCATGAAAATCAGGGTGTGACAGACCTACCCCCATTACAAGAATCTCGTCCCCTAGATTCCCAGACTAGGCGCGGAAAGGGATACAGAAACTTGGATCTGGGGTAGTCTTCAAATCCTCATGTTGCTTCTGCTTCCGTGTAGTGCTCCATTGTATCCTTGGAGTGCTTGAGGGTGTGGCTTCGCGTATGATGTTCTTCTTGATCCAGGTTGCTAATGGGTGGCTCGCGGTAGGTTAGATTGGGTTGGGGGTCGATGGCTTAGTGATCGATGACCTCGTAGAGATCGGGTTAGTTAGGAAGTCGAAAGCACTTCTGGAGTTGTGTCATGTGGAAACATGTTGTGCACAGTGGGTAACTCATGTGGTAACTCAGGTGGTAACTCCAGCTGGTAACTGTCTTCTCTTCATTTCGTAGCGATCTCAGAGGGGGTTGTTAAATCATGGTGTGAGCTTCCTTTTGACATGGAAATGCTCAGTTTCTTTAATAGGAGTGGTTTGCAGATACGCGCGGTCTTCGATGGGGAAGTTCACTTCTTGACGATGGTGGTTGGTATAGTTCTTCCTCCTTGACATGGCGGTCTTTAGATGTTCCCTAACCAGCTGAACAACTCTTCTTCCGTCTTCAGGTGGACACGCATGTCCTCAATTAAAGATGATAACTAACTTGCCTAAGTACTCTATGAAGCATATGGGGTACATAGAGTGGGCTGAGGCATTGGTGGTGGTCACGGTTGAGTATTGGCCAAGGCCTTCTCGACCCTGATTCAAGGCCCAAGGTCAGGACCCAACCATGTTGTGGCTTGGTAGGGCTTAAGGGTTTCAGGGATTCTAGTGTGCGAGCGAACGTTTGTCACCTTATTCTTAAGCACGGTTCCTGAGATGCCAATTGTTCTATCTAGTTCTTTAAACAAATAACCTTATACCACCGAAAGCATCAACTCTTGTAGGTCAGCTCCAATCATCACTCATGCTATTATTATTCTCAGGACTTCTAAGAGGAGGTTTAACAGGATCATATATGTCTACAATTCCCAAACTCATATGCATGTCTACCCCTAAAAATCCATGGGTATAACATACAAGCTACTAGCTTGAACGTGACAATCCAAGTGCTCAGCCTACTCTTCCAAGGTCTAAGGCATTTCTACCCTAAGGAAACACGGCGTATGCCACTCCAAGATCTTGTTTCCTTCTCATGAATCAACTCCAAAAGCCCATTAACTACATAATTCATTAATTCTACCAATCCAATGTCTATGGTGTTCCCCATGGTCTTCTTATGTCATACAATCCCCAAATGCTAGAAAGGGCTACCCCTACTATAGTCACTCCACCAATTTCCATTATCATGGTCAAGTAAACTCCAAGGTCAGGCGTATATAGATCCCTAAATCAACTCCAACAATTTATCCAATCTCCTAGTTTACCATCCACCGAGAACATGGTATCATGATCGAGACCTTTAATCTAAATCCAATTTACTTCGAACCATGCAGACTTACTCAGCATCTATACTCAACTAGGATCACCTACTGAAATCAAAATCTCATGTCCAACAAGAATTCCTATATGTTTCCCCCAAGTCAATACCATAATGCCAACTATCTTCTATGAATGTCCCCTTGGCTAAGTCAAATCCTTATACTTCTAGGAGTTTCAGCTTGCGATCGTAATCGTCCTATAAATCCAATTTACTCAGGGGTAATGAAGCTATGCTTCTCTATTGACATGATCCCACCAAGTTCATCTATCAACATGAAAGCCTTATAATCCACCAAAGAGTCTCAGATAATTCCTCAAGGTCACTGATATAAACTCATCAAGTCATTTGTCCTCTATTCCTATATCCTCAAATAGGTCTTCCCAATGGCATTGCCAGTTTTGGTGCTATCATAAGATGACAATGTGCTCGTCCACTATGTCCACTAGTTCCATAATGAACCCAGTGTTGTTCAAGGTTGCGAAGGCTTAACTAGTTCTCTTGCAATTCTATGGGTTAAGCACATGGTTAAGGACTCGAGCTGGGGTATCTCGTGAAATCTCAAAGGGTCTAGGAATGGGTTTCTAGTCTGGGGGTTAAACATAACTCTACAGGGTTATAATTGGTCGAGGAGGCTGTAGAAAAGTTCTTCGGTGCTAGTTGGTTGTCGAAGTAGAATCCTTGGTGTACGTTATTTTGCCGGTCTTCAGTTGAGGAGAGAGATGATAGGGAAAATAGCATAGAGGAGGGGAATGCCAAAAGGGGGTTCTAAGTGCAAACAAACAAGTGCCGGAAGGGCCAAATACAACCAACAAAATAAGGCAGGTGATATAGTCGTGTACTTGTTGCCTAGGGCAAGAGTGCGACTTATATCAAAACACAAACAAATAAAAACAAGCAACACTCAATCATGGTTCTATTCGAACCATCATACGGACTCGACTGTGCATAGGTGGTACACGACTCATCCTACCCTAGGGGTTCTCGGATTCAGTAGTCGTGCTTTGCTCCGTGCCTCGTGCAGTCTTCTGGGTTTTCCTCAGGTGTTGCTACATCTCTTGTAGTTGTTCGATGAAACAATCCGGGTTGAGCCTGAAGATTCTTCAACAACTTCTCACATGTGAAGTGATGGGGTGAAGGTGGCTCCTCATAGCAGGCATTGACTTGGTCTTCTGTTGTCTTCTTAATCATGACGATCCCTTTTTGTCTTCTAAGGCGTCGATGGTACCAAGTAGGTAATACTTTATGCAATGACATTATCAAGGCATAGTATAGGTCCAACATGTCGGCTTCATTGATGATAACATCGACACCAAGGGCGGGGGATGAAGAGAACCGTTTTCCTGCTCACTCTAGTGAGGCGGACCTAATGGCGAGGTTCTCATCCACCGGTGGTTGCCGATACAACAACGGTAAGGACATGGTTGCTCTATTAGTGATGTATATCATGATCTTGCATATCCTATGACCTGATCATCGTAGGCCAAGTTCTTCTTTCTCCCCTTTATAAAGATCAGCCAACATGGCGGCCAGGGAAGTGAAGTTATTCGGACCCTTGCGCCCATAGCTGGATGTAGTTGGACACCGCGTGTTATGGAAATTGCCATGACTTCAATGTGGAGTCCTCTGGATTGGAGTGGTTGGACACCGCGTGTTATGGAAATCGCCATGACTTCAATTATGGACAGTCCGGACTGGGCGAGCACCTTTATCTTGTCCATTAACTTCTGAACTTCCGCACTGTCTTCCTCCTCGAGGCTCCGGGGGCACCATCCGTGGCGCTTCTTTAAAGGGCTATTGGAAAATTCAGGTAGGCCGCATCGGATTGGGTCCGAAAGAACGGTGTCTTCAATATAGAACCACTCCGAGGGCCACTCCTCGGATGCCTTCTTCGGAGTGCCGGACATATATCCTATTCCGGCTATGCGCCATACTTCAGCGCCGCCCACCTCGAATATGGATCCCATTCAGGAGCGAGGTACGAGGCATAAAAGCTTCCAGCATAACTCGAAATGGGCCTCGCTGTTGGAAATATGCCCTAGAGGCAATAATAAATTGGTTATTATTATATTTCCTTGTTCATGATAATCGTTTATTATCCATGCTAGAATTGTATTGATAGGAAACTCAGATACATGTGTGGATACATAGACAACACCATGTCCCTAGTAAGCCTCTAGTTGACTAGCTCGTTGATCAATAGATGGTTACGGTTTCCTGACCATGGACATTGGATGTCGTTGATAACGGGATCGCATCATTAGGAGAATGATGTGATGGACAAGACCCAATCCTAAGCATAGCACAAGATCGTGTAGTTCGTATGCTAAAGCTTTTCTAATGTCAAGTATCATTTCTTAGACCATGAGATTGTGCAACTCCCGGATACCGTAGGAATGCTTTGGGTGTGCCAAACATCACAACGTAACTGGGTGGCTATAAAGTTACACTACAGGTATCTCCGAAAGTGTCTGTTGGGTTGGCACGAATCGAGACTGGGATTTGTCACTCCGTGTGACGGAGAGGTATCTCTGGGCCCACTCGGTAGGACATCATCATAATGTGCACAATGTGATCAAGGAGTTGATCACGGGATGATGTGTTATGAAACGAGTAAAGAGACTTGCCGGTAACGAGATTGAACAAGGTATCGGGATACCGACGATCGAAACTTGGGCAAGTATTGTACCGCTAGACAAAGGGAATTGTATACGGGATTGATTAAGTCCTTGACATCATGGTTCATCCGATGAGATCATCGTGGAACATGTGGGAGCCAACATGGGTATCCAGATCCCGCTGATTGTTATTGACCGGAGAGTCATCTCGGTCATGTCTGCATGTCTCCCGAACCCGTAGGGTCTACACACTTAAGGTTCGGTGACGCAAGGGTTATAGAGATATTAGTATGCAGTAACCCGAAAGTTGTTCGGTGTCCCGGATGAGATCCCGGACGTCACGAGGAGTTCCGGAATGGTCTGGAGGTAAAGAATTATATATAGGAAGTGCTATTTCGGCCATCGGGACAAGTTTCGGGGTCACTTGTATTGTACCGGGACCACCGGAAGGGTCCCGGGGGTCCACCGGGTGGGGCCACCTGCCCCGGGGGGCCACATGGGCTGTAGGGGGTGCGCCTTGGCCTATATGGGCCAAGGGCACCAGCCCCAAGAGGCCCATGCGCCAAGAGAAGAGGAAAAGGAAGAGTCCTAAAGGGGGAAGGCACCTCCGAGGTGCCTTGGGGAGGAGGGACTCCTCCCTGGCCGCACCCTTCCTTGGAGGAAGGGCCAAGGCTACGCCCCCCCTCTCCCTTGGCCCTATATATAGTGGGGGAAAGGGAGGGCAGCAAAACCTAAGCCCTGGCGCCTCCCTCTCCCTCCCATGACACATCTCCCTCCTCCCGCAGCGCTTGGCGAAGCCCTGTTGGAATCCCGCTACTTCCACCACCACGCCGTCGTGCTGCTGGATCTCCATCAACCTCTCCTTCCCCCTTGCTGGATCAAGAAGGAGGAGACGTCGCTGCTCCATACGTGTGTTGAACACGGAGGTGCCGTCCGTTCGGCGCTAGGATCATCGGTGATTTGGATCACGACGAGTACGACTCCATCAACCCCGTTCTCTTGAACACTTCCGCGCGCGATCTACAAGGGTATGTAGATCCACTCCTCCCTCATTGCTAGATGACTCCATAGATAGATCTTGGTGACACGTAGGAAAATTTTGAATTTTGTGCTACGTTCCCCAACACTCGCAGCCTAGCAACAGCTTGCAAAGAGCGACAAAACCCGCGATGTGCGGAATGGATCCCGGCGTGAGATTGTGCAGTTGAAGGCCATAGTACTCCGGGAGACCTCAGAGGAAAGGATGGATTGGAATTCCAACGCCTCTTAGGGGAAAGGAAACGAAACACACTCGCTCCCCTTCTGAGGGATTCGGGAAATTTTTCGACAGGGCTTTGCCAGTAAAGGAAGTTAATCCTGCCCGAATGGGCACTAGATCCGCAGGTGGGAGATAGCCCTGCACCTGGAGCTTGGTCAGCTGGGTGTGGGATACAGAGTAGCTCTCCCAATCGCCTTTTTGAGGGCTGTGGAGGCGGGAGGAAGAACTAGGAGCACTGGCCATGATTGTGTGGTTTCTTGAGGCAAGTCCGAAGGATTTTTTTTCTCCTGGTGTTGAATGGCATCTGAGATTTGATCTCTTTAAATAGACACCTTCCGTATGTTATCAAGGGGTTATTTGTAAAAATTCTTGGACCCTTCGTGTTCATTGGTCGCATGGAAGCTGAGGCGACGGAAGCGCAAAAGCCGAATGGTACGACATTTATTGGGAACCAAGATGTTTGAAGAATTCACCTTACCAAAAACCGAAGATGTGAGGGCCGAATATAGCTTTTCGATTCAAATACTTTGAAGTATTCGGTGGAGGAACTAGCATTGCAATGCCGAAGACAATGTACACGTTGGTCACATCGTAATTGAAGACTCGTTTGGGGGCTACTGAGGGAGTCCAGGATTATGGGGTCCTCGGGCGTCCTGGCTGTGTGATGTGGGCCGCATAGATGGGTCGTGAAGATACAAGATAGAAGGCCTACCCCCGTGTCTGGATGGAGCTCTCCCTGGCGTGGAAAGAAAGCTAGGCATGCAGATATGAAGATTCATTTCTCTGTAAACCGACTCTGTACAACCCTAGCCCCCTCCGTGTCTATATAAACCGGACGGTTTAGTCCGTATAGGCAATCATAATCATATAGGCTAGACATCTAGCATTTAGCTAGTATGATCTCGTGGTAGATCAACGCTTGTAGCCCCTATACTCATCAAATTCAATCAAGCAGGAAGTAGGGTATTACCTCCATCAAGAGGGCCCGAACCTGGATAAACATCGTGTCCCCAGTCTCCTGTTACCATCGATCCTTAGACGCACAATTCAGGACGCCCTACCCGAGATCTGCCGGTTTTGACACCGACAGCTACCACATCTTTCAACATAGCTTTCTCTAGGAACGCATTAAAATTCAAGGGAATAGTAGGACGAGTCATTGATCTACAACAACATAGATATGCAAAATACTACCAAGTACTAAGTTCAAGATAAATTAAAGTTCAATTAATCATATTACTTAAGAACTCCCACTTAGATAGACATCCCTCTAGTCATCTAAATGATCATGTGATCCATATCAACTAAACCATTCCCGATCATCACGTGAGATGGAGTAGCTTTCAATGGTGAACATCACTATGTTGATCATATCTAATTTATGATTCACGTTCGACCTTTCGATCTCAGTGTTCCAAGGCCATATCTGCATATGCTAGGCTCATCAAGTTTAACTCGAGTATTCTGCGTGTACCAAACTAGCTTGCACCCATTGTATGTGAACGTAGAGCTTATCAAACCCGATCATCACGTGGTGTCTCGACACGACGAACTGTAGCAACGGTGCATACTCAGTGAGAACACTTATACCTTCAAATTTAGTGACAGATCATCTTATAATGCTACCACCGTACTAAGAAAAATAAGATGCATAAAAGATAAACACCAGATGCAATCAATATAAGTGATATGATATGGCCATCATAATCTTGTGCCTTTGATCTCCATCTCCAAAGCATCATCATGATCACCATCGTCATCGGCTTGACACCTTGATCTCCATCGTAGCATCGTTATCGTCTCACCAACTATTGCTTCTACGACTATTATTACCGCACAGTGATAAAGTAAAGCAATTACATGGCGATTGCATTTCATACAATAAAGGGACAACCATAAGGCTGCTGCCAGTTGCCCATAACTTTTACAAAACATGATCATCTCATACAACAATTTATATATCATCATGTCTTGACCATATCACATCACAACAAGCCCTGCAGAAACAAGTTAGACGTCCTCTACTTTGTTGTTGCAAATTTTACATGGCTGCTACGGGCTTCTAGCAAGAACCGTTCTTACCTACGCATCAAAACCACAATGATTTTTCGTTAGGTGTGATGTTTTAACCTTCAACAAGGACCAGGCGTAGTCAAACTAGATTCAACTAAAGTTGGAGAAATAGACACCCACTAGCCACCTATGTGCGAAGCACGTCGGTACAACCAGTCTCATGAACATGGTCATGTAATGTCGGTTGAGGCCGCCTCATCCAACAATACCGTTGAATCAAAGTAAGACGTTGCTGGTAAGCAGTATGACTATTATCGCCACAACTCTTTGTGTTCTACTGGTGCATATAACATCTACGCATAGACCTGACTCGGATGCCACTTTTGGGGAACGCAGTATTTAATTTTTTTACTACGATCATGCAAGATCTATCTAGGAGATGCATAGCAACAAGCGGGGAGAGTGTGTCTACGTACCCTTGTAGACCGAAAGCGGAAGCGTTTAGTAACGCGATTGATGTAGTCGAACGTCTTCGCGATCCAACCGATCCAAGCGCCGAATGTACGGCATCTCCGTGTTCAGCACACATTCAGCTCGATGACGTCCCTCAATCTCTTGATCCAGTTGAGGACGAGGGAGAGTTCCGTCGGCGCGACAGCATGGTGACGGTGATGATGAAGTTACCGGTGTAGGGCTTCGCCTAAGCACTACGACAATATGACCGAGGTGTGTAACTATGGAGGGGGCACCGCACATGGCTAAGAGAAGACTTGGTGTGCCTCTGGGGTGCCCCCTCCCACGTATATAAAGGGGGGAGGAGAGGTGGACAGCCCAAGGGGCGGCGCGCCATAGGGGGGAGTCCTACTTAGACTCCCACTCCAAGTAGGATTCGCCCCCCCTTCCCTATTCCCACTAGGAGGAGGGAAGGAGGAGGAGAGAAGGAAAGGGGGATGCCCCCCAACCCTAGTCCAATTCGGTTTGTGCTTGGGGGGCACGTGCCACCACCTGGCCTCTGCCTCCTCTCTCTACTAGGGCCCATGAAGGCCCATTAACTCCCCGGGAGGGTTCCAGTAACCCCCGGTACTCCAGAAAATTTCCGCACCGTTCCGAAACCATTCCGGTGTCCAAACACAACCTTCCAATATATCAATCTTTATGTATCGACCATATCGATACTCCTTGTCATGTCCGTAATCTCATCCAGGACTCTAAACAAACTTCAGTTCATCAAATCACATAACTCATAATATAAATCGTCATTGAACGTTAAGCGTGCGGACCCTACGGGTTCAAGAACTATGTAGACATGATAGAGACTCATCTCCGGTCAATAACCACTAGCGGAACCTGGATGCTCATATTGGTAGCTACATATTCTACGAAGAGCTTTATGGTTTGAACCTCACAACAACATACGTTGTTCCCTTTGTCATCGGTATGTTACTTGCCCGAGATTCGATCATCGATATCATCATACCTAGTTCAATCTCGTTACTGGCAAGTCTCTTTACTCGTTCCATAATGCATCATCCCGTAACTAACTCATTATTCACATTGCTTGCAAGGCTCATAGTGATGTGCATTATCGAGAGGGCCCAGAGATACCTCTCCGATACACGGAGTGACAAATCCTAATCTCGATCTAGGCCAACTCAACAAACACCATCAGAGACACCTGTAGAGCATCTTTATAATCACCTAGTTACGTTGTGACGTTCGATCTCACACAAGGTGTTCCTCTAGTATTGGGGAGTTGCATAATCTCATAGTCAGAGGAACATGTATAAGTCATGAAGAAAGCAATAGCAATAAAACTAAAAGATCATTATGCTAAGCTAACGGATGGGTCTTGTCCATCACATCATTCTCAAATGATGTGATCCCGTTCATCAAATGATAACACATGTCTATGGTCAGGAAACTTAACCATCTTTGATTAACGTGCTAGTCTAGTAGAGGCATACTAGGGACTGTAACATCCCAAAATTCTAAATTTTGGAATGTTATATTAAATAAATAGTTTTGATTGATTGTTGTGTGGTTGCTTGTGTGAAATTCAGTGAAATTTGAAACTTTTTGAAAGTTGAATGAGAGGGAATAAATGGACTTTCCCAAACTTTCACCTTGCACTAATGATCTCCATGAATTCAAGTTCTTTTCATCATAAAACCGTGGAGTGAAGATGAAATGACTTCTTCCATTTAAATAAATGGAAAGGGTTTTTGAAAATATTTGAATTTCATTTGGAAATATTTCAAATTAAGAAACTTTAAGCAACTCCATGATTTTCATGAGAGAAGATAAAAGGACTTCTTCAAAACATATGAAATATGAGTTGGAAGTTTAAAAGAATCAAATTTAAAGTCCCTTTGAAATTATTTTCAAATTTGGAGTTATTTGGTTTTTATTCAATTTTTTCTCCAAAAATAAAATATAAGGAAAATAGGGTAAAATGATTCCCTATAGTAAAAAATTGGAGAGAAATAAATTTGAAATCATTTTGTTATTTTTTAAATGTTTTCTATCGGGTTTTATGGCAACAGTAGCACTTTTTGCTTTATTTAAATTTTTGTGGATTTTATTTGATGCTAGAAAAATATTCATGTTGTAGAAAATATTTTTATGAAAATTTTGATATATAATATGCCTATATTATATATTTTTTTTAAATAAACTTCCTCCCACCGACTGGGCCGGCCCAGCTCCAGCCAGGCCGCGGCCCCGCCCACCGCCTCGCCGTCCCCGAGCTCCCCGAGCAAGAGACTGCACGCTGCCACTCGCCGTGTCGGAACCGAGCACGCCTCCCGAGGTTTGCCGTGCCCCCTCCCCTACGCCACCTTGCTCCCCCCTTTATATATAGCCACTGCTCCGCCGCCGCACACCGCTGCCGCGCTGCACTTTGCTGCCACTGCCCGCGCCTCACCGCTGCAAGCCGCGCCGCCGCCGTCGAAGCCAGCCGCCGCGGAAAGCCGCCGCCGCATTAACCCGCCGTGGGTCGGTAAAATCGCCCCGGTCCGATCCTAGATTTCGATTTTTCTTTTTAAAACCGGGTTTTCTTATTTAATCATGTTAAACAGCGAACGCTCACTAGTTTAGGTTTTGTAGCAGACGGTTTTCGTCTTATAAGCCTTTGTAGTGAACGTTCGTCTGATTAGCTTCTGTTTCGAAGCCAGGGACCTAGACATAATTAATTTTCTTATAGATTAGCCCCTACTTTTAAATCTATCACAACTATTTGCTCGTTAGTCATAATCCAACGAAACCAACGCCCACTTCTATGTATGATCCCCCCTATCCAGTAAAAGAACTTAAACATATTTTTGAAAGTTTAAAATTTGATTTCAAACGTATTTGAATTCGAACTTCTTTTGATCGTAATTTGAGTTTCGTAACTCCGATTCGACTGATTTTTTTTGCAAATCGAAGCCCTTCTCTTGATCTTTCTGTTCAGATCTTTTCTTTTGAGTTTTACGTTTGCATCTTATGCTTGAGTGCTTATGTACGCTATTGTTTGTTCACGATAGAGTTTCCAGAGTGCGAGGCTTGCTACTACGAATCTCTAGGGTTTTCATATCATCAGCAAGGCAAGTAACACTTTGATCATATCCCTTATTACCTAGTTTTTATGCATTAGTTTCAATCCTCAACACTACATGGTTAGGACTTGATAACATGTGGGTATTGGGAAGTAGTTGATCAGGTAGAACCTATTTTATTTTATTTCAAACCATGGGTGTCACTTGTTGGAGATATGCCCTAAAGGCAATCATGTATGATGATATTTCGTATGTGTTTATGAATAAAGATAGTCCTTGGACATTATCAATGATGTGTATCAGCAAGTACGTGACTTGTTTGTGGGACTATGCATTGTATGATGAACGTCCAAAATGGTCCCTAGTCGAAAGGGCTGTGTGGACGCACAGCCAACTAGACTAGCATATGACACGGTCGATGGCTTGGTCTCACTAGCCATGGAGCATTGGATGCTAACCCGATAATATGGACTTGGAAGGATCTGGTCGGATTCGACGTAGTCGGATCCGAGTCGACATAAGGTCCGAGTCGGACAGACCCAACTATGAAATGCAGCGATATGTCATCTGTGAGGCTCTAGTACAACATATGTTCCATGTCCTAAGACCTGAGCTGACGCACGTACTCGCACTGGTGACAGGCTTGCTTTGGGCCGACCAAACGCTACTCCGTAACTGGGTAGTTATAAAGGTAGGTTTCCGGTTTGTCCAGAACCATGCTGCGAGACGTGGTCGAGCAAGATGGGATTTGCCCCACCGATCAGGAGAGATATACTCTGGGACCCTCGTGTGATCCGACCAGGATAAGCATGGCCATGCGACAAGGATTATGAGATAATCCGGTTTGTGGTCGGCATCACTGGAACGAGAAAGAGGTCAGGCTAGCACAAGGATGACAGACTCGCCTTGAGCTCGACAACATATATCTTGTGGCAAAAGGAATGGTTGTGTGATGTACAGGTTCGCCTAACCAGCTTCATAGTCTGTTTGGTGTTCGGCATGCCGTGCTAGAGGTCGCTACCAACTTTGCAGTTCGGAGGTGATCCAAACTGCGACCAAGCCAACTTGAACCTAAGGGGTCACGCGCTTAAGGGAAGGAACCTAGGAGGTCGGATTCGAGGACACTGGTTGGATGTGATCCGAGCTGTATTCGGATTGTGGACGAGTAGACTTATGGGCTTTAGGGTCCATGCAAGGCCCAACTGTTGGGCCAGCGACGGACACCTATCTAAAGTGGAGGTGCCGCACAGTCACGTGGTTGATCGCTTTGGCGCTGTCAATAGGGTTTGCATGTGTTGCGAATAGACACCTCCACTCGCCGCCGGTTGTGTGATCGGACCTAGCAGTCCGCCACACAATGTTCCTCCTGCATGCGCGGATACCGTTAGAGGCGGTGCACTTGCGCCGCTCTGGCGAACCTGTACGTGGGAACCGACTACCGGCTGTACGAGGGAGATTGGACGAGGAGGAGACGATCCACGCGGACGCGCTACCCCAACTCTTCTTCCACTGCACGGCACTGCGCGTCTAGTGGTAATGAACTATGATCCATCTCCCGTAGAATGTTCTTGGTTGTTCTGCAGATAGGAAAATTTTAATTTGCAGTCGACGCACCCTACCGTAGAACCCAACAGTGGTATCAGAGCCTTTGCTATAGGATTTGGATCAGATCATTTGCATATTAGATATGTGGAGGCGGTAGACGAGATCTATTGTCGTTGATAAGATCGGCTATGTGCATGGTTGATGTGATCAACTTCACATGGGTATCGTTGAGGCTATGTTTTATGATGATCGGAGTTGATGAGGTCGTGACACAACCTACCCCTACCGGTCGGTATCCACCATCGGGGATAATAGTGGAACGCAAATCCGAATCGGGCTCCTGATGATCGATTAGATCGGTCAGATCAGAGAATTCGGGACCGCCGTGTGCGTAGAGCCTTGTATTTCGTACACGATCACTCGAAGCGGTAAAATGCAATTCTATGCATAACTTTATTTTGCAGGGTTTGATGTGAATAGTATGGCTCATGTGTATGTGATGCATGTGTGTAAATTATACATGGCCTATGTGTCATGTTTGTCAGCCGACAGGAGCCAAAGTGCTGTCATTATATTGTATAACGACCTGCGTGTCGACTTATGACTCTATGTAAAATTCATTACTAGTTGTAGTAGTTGGATTATAGAGACAAGGTTGCGGCTTGGCGGCCCGGCGTGACAAACAAGATAGAGTTTCTAGATGGTCATCGGAGTTGGAGCCGACCTGGAAGAACATCCATGAAGGAGCCATACTATTTCACAATATATGTTTTACTTGTGATTGTTATGCTTCTTTGTTTTTATGCATGTTAGAATGGTAGAAAGATCCCTCATGAATATCAAGTAAATTGTCATTCCCGATGTTGCACCTTCACATGTCATGTACGTCTAGTAGTGGGCTCATAAAATTGGGGTGCTGCTAGGTGTCCTTGAACTGAAGGGTTCGTGTCGGACACGGACATGCACTGCATTAGATTAACTTGACAAGGTTATCAAAACAGTTTTGGGCCTTGTGGCATAAGAGGTCGGGAGCCGGGGTATGAGATACCTACCCGACCGACAGGAGTCGTATATAGATACGCTTAGTAAAGAGTTGCTTACCGGATAGGCATGTGGTCTAGGAGTGATGCTAAATCTCACTAGTCACATGTGCTAGTTGGATCCTAAATCACTGAGAGTTTGCAGAGGGATGCTGACTTCAGTGAGAGTATTTCTGTTTAAGGCTATAATTACTCTACATAAACACATTGCTTAGTGATTGCATATTTTTCTGTTGTAGATCAACGGCACCACCTGCTCAACCGAACTTTGCATTGAAATCAATTCTGGAAATGGATAAACTGAATGGAGCAAACTTTACTACCTGGTATAGAAATTTGAGAATTGTTCTCAAGCATGATAAAAAGGAACATGTTCTAGAGGATTCACTTCCATAGGAACCTGCTGATAATGCTAATACCACCACTAAGAATGCCTACCAAAAACTCCTTGATGAATTAATGGAGATCAGATGTCTGATGCCGGCTTGTATGGACCCCGGTTTGCAACAACATTTCTAAAATGTTGAGGCTTACGATATGTTCGGGAGTCTCAAGAGCATGTTTCAGACACAGGCTAGAACCGAAAGGTTCAACGTCTGGCGATCCTTGATGGATTGCAAGCTGAATGAAGGCGATCCACTGACCCCACATGTGATCAAGATGATCGGATATGTGCAAGCTTTGGATCGGTGGGGCTTCCCGCTCTTGGATGAGCTGGCTACTGATGCAGTTCTGGATTCTCTTCCGCCCAGCTATGGGACGTTCATCTCGAACTATCATATGCATGGCATTGATAAGAAGCTCACTGTATTGCATGGGATGCTCAAAGTGGCAGAGCAGGATATTAAGAAAGGCACACATCAAGTGTTGATGGTGCAGAAATCATCTAAGTTCAAGAAGAGGTGGTCCAAGAAAAAGGCTAAAGCAAAGGGCACGGAGATGGTAACCTCCGCCGCTGCACCGAAGTCTGGACCGGACTCAAAGACCGTTTGCTATCATTTCAAGGAAACTGGTCACTGGAAAAGGAATTGTAGCAAGTGGCTTGAAGAGCATGGCAAGAAGGACGGGAATGCTGCTTCAGGCAAAGGTACACTTGTTGCATATGTTGTAGACATTTACCTTGCTGACATACCTAGCAGCTCTTGGGTATTTGATACCGGATCGGTTGTTCACATTTGCAACTCGATGCAGGGGCTGGTAAGAACTAGGCGTGTGGCACTTGGGGAGATTGACATCAGGGTCGGCAACAAAGCAAGAGTTGCTGCCTTGGAGGTCGGCACAATGCAGCTCCAGCTTCCTTCTGAATTTATTTTGGAATTGAATAATTGTTATTACATTCCTGCACTTAGTCGGAACATTATTTCTGCCTCATGCATGATGAGTTAGGGTTATGAATTCAATTTAAAGGACAATGGTTGTTCGATTTATTTGAATGGTATGTTCCACGACTATGCACCCATTGTTGATGGGTTATTTATATTGAATCTGGAACAGAAACCAATCTATAATGTGAATGTCAAGAGGCATAAGCCTAATGAGATAAATCCAACATACTTCTGGCATTGCCGGAATGGACACATGAAACGCATGAAGAATCTCCATGATGATGGACTCCTAACTTCGACCGACTATGGGTCGTTTGAGACATGCGAATCATGCTTGCTCGGCAAGATGACTAAGTCTCCTTTCGCAAAGAGTTGTGAGAGGGCATACGAGCTGTTGGAACTGATACACATTGATGTGTGCACTAATGAGCACAACTGCCAGAGGTGGCTATCAGTACTTCGTGACTTTTACCGACGACTTGAGTAGATATGGATATATCTATTTGATGAGGCACAAGTCAGAGACTTTTGAAAAGTTCAAAGAGTTTCAAAACGAGGTTGAAAATTAGCTTGGCAAGACTATAAAACTTCTACGATCTGATCATGGAGGTGAGTACATGAGCCAGGAGTTTGATGATCATCTGAAAAGCAGAGGTATAGTACCTCATCTCACACCTCCGGGTACACCACAGAGAAATGGTGTATCGGAATGGAGGAATCATACCTTGTTGGACATGCTTCGATCTATGATGAGCAAGTCGGATTTACCCTTGTCATTCTGGGGATACACTCTAGAACCTGCAGCTTTCACACTTAGCAGGGTACCATCAAAATCCGTAGACAAGACACCACATGAGATGTGGACCGGGAAGAGTCCCAGTTTGTCTTTTCTATATATTTGGGTTTGTGAAGCATTTGTCAAGAAACTTATGTCAGACAAGCTTACACCCAAGTCGGATAAATGCATATTCATGGGATATCGGAGGAAACCTTGGGATATAGCTTCTACAACCAGGAAGAGAACAAAGTGTTTGTTGCTCAGAATGGGGTTTTCCTTGAGAAAGAGTTTCTCAGTCGGGAGGCTAGTGGGAGGACAGTCCGACTCAAAGAAATTCGAGGACCACTCATGGACGGCTCAGCTGGTGATGAGATCATATCGGAGTCAGTCAGGGAACCAGTAGTGGAAGCGGCACCAGAACCACGGAGGTCGGAAAGATTGCACAGAGTGCGTGATGTATTGTTGCTAGAAAGTGACGAGCCGGCCACGTATGCGGAAGCGATGGTGAGCCCAGATTCCGAGGCATGGCTGGAGGCCATGAGATCCGAGTTAAAGTCCATGGATGAGAATCAAGTCTGGGACTTGGTTGATCCGCTGCCTGGCGTAATAGCTATTGGATGCAAATGGGTCTTTAAGAAGAAAACCGGTGTGGATGGAAATGTTCAGATCCACAAAGCTCGGCTTTTCACTAAGGGTTATGGACAAGTTCATGGAATTGACTACGAGGAGACTTACTCGCCGATAGTGATGTTGAAGTCGTCGAGGATCGTACCAACTATAACTGCATATTTCGATTACAAGATATGACAGATGGATGTCAAGACGGCTTTCCTTCATGGAAATTTAACCGAGGACGTGTATATTATACAACACGAGGGTCTTGTCGATCCGAGTAGCACTAGTAAGGTATGCAAGCACAAGAGATCCATTTTGGGTTGAGGCAAGCATCTCGGAGCTGGAACATTCGTTTTGGCGAGGTCGTCACTGGTTTCGGCTTCATCAAAAGCGAAGAGGACTCTTGTTTATATAAGAAGTTAAGTGGGAGCTCGATAGTGTTTTTGATCTTTTATGTGGATGAAATACTACTGATCGGAAATGATATTTCGATGCTGAACTCGGTCAAGGAGTCATTGAATGGAAAGTTTTCGATGAAGGACCTCGGTGAGGCAATGTACATTTTAGGCATTAAGATCTATAGAGATAGATCAAGGAGGCTGCTCGGCTTAAGCTAGAGCACGTACACAGATAAAGTGTTGAAGTGGTTCAACATGAGTGAGGAAAAGAAAGGGTTCTTGCCACTCTCACATGGTATAAGGCTAAGCGAGACTCAGAGTCCTTCGACATCTGATGAGTGAAGCAGGATGAGTAGGATTCATCATTTAAGCCATGATATGTACGTGGCCCGATGTTGCTTTTGCAATAAGCCTAACAAGTAGATACGAGGCCAACCCAGGTGAGAGTCACTGGGTCGCAGTAAAGACTATTTTGAAGTACCTGAAAAGGACTAAAGAGATGTTCCTAGTTTATGGAGGTGAGGAAGAGCTCGTCGTAAGGGGTTACGCCGATGCTAGTTTCCAATCTGACAGAGATGATTGTCGATCACAGTCCGGATTCGTGTACGTCATGAACGGAGGAGAAGTGAGTTGGATGAGTTCCAAGCAAGATATGGTGGCCGATTCTACTACAGAAGCCGAATACATTGCGGCTTGTGAAGCTGCAAAGGAAGGTGTTTGGATACGGAACTTTCTGGATGATCTTGGTATTTTGCCAGCCTCGGTAAAACCATTGGACCTTTATTGTGATAATTCTTGTGCCATCGCACAAGCCAAGGAGCCGAGGAATCACCACAAGGTCAGACACATAGATCGGAAATATCACCTGATATGAAAGATCGTAAAGAGAGGTGATGTAGAGTTATGCAAAATTCACACGGATGCAAATGTTGCGGATCCGTTGACTAAGCCGCTTCCAAAACCCAAGCATGAGGGGCATGTTAGAGCTATAGGCATTCAATCTCTATTTGATTGACTCTAGTGCAAGTGGGAGACTGTTGGAGATATGCCCTAGAGGCAATCATGTATGATGATATTTCCTATGTGTTTATGAATAAAGATAGTCCTTGGACATTATCAATGATGTGTATCAGCAAGTACGTGACTTGTTTGTGGGACTATGCATTGTATGATGAACGTCCTAAAAGTCCCTAGTCGAAAGGGCTGTGTGGACGCGCAGCCAACTAGACTAGCATATGACACAGTCGATGGCTTGGTCTCACTAGCCATGGAGCATTGGATGCTAACTGGATAATATGGACTTGGAAGGATCTGGTCAGATTCGACGTAGTCGGATACGAGTCGAGACAAGTTCCAAGACAGACAGACCCAACTATGAGACACAGTGATATGTCATCTATGAGTCTCTAGTACAACATATGTTCTATGTCCTAAGACCTGAGCTGACGCATGTACTTGGGATGGTGACAGACTTGCTTTGGGCCGACCAAACGCTACTCCATAACTGGGTAGTTATAAAGGTAGGTTTCGGGTTTGTCTAGAACCATGCTGCGAGACATGGTTGAGCAAGATGGGATTTGCCCCTCCGATCAGGAGAGATATACTCTGGGCCCCTCGTGTGATTCGACCATGATAAGCATGGCCATTCGACAAGGATTATGAGATAATCCGGTTTGTGGTCGGCATCACTAGAACGAGAAAGAGGTCGGGCTAGCACAAGGATGACAGACTCGCCTTGAGCCTGACAAAATATATCGTTTAGCAAAATGAATGGTTGTGTGATGTACAGGTTCGCCTAACCAGCTTCATAGTCTATTTGGTGTTCGGCATGCCTTGCTAGAGGTACATATACCACGCACACACAATTTTCCCTTTGCCTTTATTTTGTGTAGGTACTAACATATACTCATCAACATCTCAATACCAAGAGTTGATGAAATGAGATCTTGAGAGCAGCAATGACTTGGGATCCCATGGACCATTCCCTTCGCGCAAGGACTACGCACATCTCTTTTACTTGGCTCTCACATGGCTATGGGCTATGTATCACCTGTTACCTTATGCCCATACTATCGTGTTCACTTTGCATGTTATGCCTCTTCTCATGATGTTGCCATGCAACTGTGACCCTTGCTTGCATCTACCCATGATTCACAATTATGATACTCCTATGTGTATTTGCATGCTTGGTGGAGATCCTTGTAGCTATTGGCATGATTTATTTGTGTCCCATGCTAGTGACGCTTGTTGTGTTGGTAGAGTCATGATGTCCCATTGCTATTTGCATATGGCCTCTCGCCAATACATTGATGATATTTTGTTCATATCTCGCCTTCATGCTTGTGATATATCTTGTGCATAATTCATGACCACCATTTGCACACATGAAATGCTTGCCATGATTCCTTCTAGTAGGTTGCACCTTCGCACTACAAGCTTGATTGACTTGATCACTATGATTGCTTGCTTTGTCACATCACCCATGTTCCATTCTTACTCTCTTTCTTGGGTTGATGACATATATGCTCTTGCCTCTCAGATGATTTATCTCGATCATTGTCTCTTGTCTCCATTAGTGGCATCTCTCGTATCCCCTTGTATTGAGTGCCAACTTGCTATGCTTATTGATCGTGGAGACTTGGACATATTACTTGTGATGCATGCTTGTTTGATTGACCCTATTGCATTTGGTTGTTCTCGCATCTTATGCCTCCATACTATGCACTACTCCCTTGTCCTTTCTTATGATGAGCATGATGCATACACTTGTTGGGTATCTTACCACACGAATGATAGGTTTTGCACTTCTGCTAAACTCATTTGTTTTTCGAGTGTTTGCCATGTTCTTTCGATTTGAAGGATTCATAATGCGGTACCATCACGAGACATATTGGTTATGTGAAGGCATACAAGATGCGCAACTCCAAAATCCTTGAGACATTCCTAAAGGTGACCTCCATCCCTTTGAGCCATCCTCAAATATCTATATTGGATGGGTTACTCTTTCATTGTTGTCTCCTTCTTGTTGTCTACATGATACATCTCGTGAACGAAGGAGTGACATTGGATATTGGCTCTATGGACCTTCAAATTGAGGAGTGCTCGGACTTATTGGATGCTCCTTTGAACCTCCACTCATGCCACGACATCGAGCATTGGTACACCAACACATCCACATTTTTTGATTGTGCTCACACATGTCATGCTCGATGGACATATCATACTCACCACAAGTTTGCACCCCATGCATGGATTGACTCACATTATGCTTTTATTGTTGGATCTATTTCCATGCCATCCATGATATATGAGCTTCTGCATTTCCTTAGCAATTTTGTTGTGATCTTCCTTGATGGCATATTCATACATCTTGGTCATATTGCCCACCATCAATTGCATGACAACATAATCACTTTGAGCACCAATTACCATGTTCATGCTTTTGGTAAACCATCCCACTATGACATCATTTGTCACAATGGTCGCATTAATCACATTCCCAACACCTTTGTGCATACTTGAAATGAATTTCCTCTCATGAATGCTTTGCGTATCATTCTATATCATCTTGATAAGCTTCATGTGCTTTGTCACAAACAATATTGCCGAACGGACTCATACTTCCTTGATGGACAATTTGTGTGCGCTAACCATTGTATTTCTGAGTGTCGTTTGTGTTTTCTCTCTTTGCATGTCTATCCCTCCGGAGACACCTTGGAGTACTTGGATTGAGCCGTGTCTTCAACTACGTCCAACTACAAGTCCGTCCATGACAACCGTTTCCATGGTGTGAGTTTCACGATCTGAGGTCGGATCTTTCCCAAGGGGGGGATGATGCGGAGCATCCTATGATAACCCCCATGTATACTATGACTACTCCCCATGCCCCAAGAGGATATACAATGAGACCTCGACTATATGCCATTGGACGCAAGGTGAACTCGCTCCTCTCCGAACTGTCACTTTCCACATGTGAGACATGGCTACTACCTCAAACATGTGTGATGTGCGTGACAAAGAACCAAGAGGGATACCATGAACAAGACGGCGAGTACACCAAGCGCGAGGAGCAAGAGAAGGAGCTGCAAGGAATCTACAACTCTCGGACGTCCGACAGCCACCGGACGACCGGTCCATACCGAACGTCCGGCGCCTGGAGTTTCCACCCGCCAGAACACCCGCGGCTACTGAAGTCTACAGCGGTCGGATGATCGCCAGACGCCGGACGTCCGACACTCGTCAGCCACCAGACGACCTACGCCGACCGGAAAACCGGTGACACCTATCCCAGGCCAAAACACTGGACATGCGACGAGTACCGGATGACTGGGCCCTTGCGAACCACCGGATGTCCGGTACCTATTGGACGACCGACGCCTGTCTGCGCACAGTGTAACGGGACCAAGGCCCATGTACCCCTTTACCCCTCACTTACCCCTTCGTGGCCCTAGACTATATATACTCCTCCACCTCCACCATTTGAGGGTTAGCGTAGGTTTAGCTCATTTGAGATAGAGCTCTGCTCATCCATACAGATCTACTCCATCGAGAGAGACCGCGCCTCTACGAAGAAGATCCACTTGGATTCAAGATCCCCAATGGGAAGAACTCAAGACCTCCTCATGGAGAAGAACCGGTTACCTATGTATCGTCCCTTGTTGATTGTGGATTGTGAATCTCTTTGTGTTCTTAAGATCTAGCATATTTGTGACCGAATCTTGTTGGTTGAGTGATTTCTCTGCTGTTTTCCCTCGTGTTCCCCTCGAGTTCTTCGTAGGATCCTCTCCATTTCAAGAAAGATCGGGACCCTAGTGTTCTACCCTACATCAACAAGTCCAGGAGGTGAGGGGCTCCGGAAGCTAGTAAGGGTTCCTGAGGCGTGATTCTTAGGGACCCCCCTTTGATGCACAAGTGGCTTGCGTGGAAAAGGAGAATAGTCTCCTCCTAGGTCACGGGATGAGGGAGCTCTAGAGACGAAAGTGGTTCCTCGTGAGGCGGCTCGACTTATCTTATGCATGGAGCGACGTTCGGTAGACCATGACTTGATCCTTGGAGTCCTCGCCACACGGGGCTCTTCGGATAGCCCCCCCCCCCCAGAGCTTAGTTTCTGCACATTCGTGGAACTTTGAGGCACTGGGGCGACGCACGCTCACCAACCGACTAGTGGATGTTCCATGAGGAAATGAGGCACCAAGGATCTCTTTGAGTGACATGCACGGGAGCAGGCCCTAAGCCAGAGCTCGATCACTTGGATTTATCAACACTGCACGGGCTGACCTGAGCACATGCGCCGTGCCTAGCCCTTGCTCATGGGATGGACAGGAGAAAATTTGCGAGTGCGCGGTGCTCTCAATGGTGGCGAGACGCTGAAAATAGGGTTAAGCAAGCAAGAAAAACTCATTAATGCATAACCAGATTCGCTACAAAACCAAAAGCGAGACGACTGCAGGGACGGACCCTGACCATCTTGAGGATGATGCAGCCCGAGGAGCACCCTAAATTTGAATAAACCAAAAGGTCAACTGGCAATCATGCTGCTGTGGGAGCGTTGGGCTGCTTGGCGAAGCGTGCCGTGAAGGTTTGTCTCTTAGGGGTTGGCTGGCTCCTGGCCTTGGGGGCTCGCGAGGAGCTATAGTCTCACAAGGCACCATCATGAGCCGTGCAAGCCTTTGGAAGGTGGCACCGGTGTTTTCCAGGCCGAAGGGCATGTGGGTGTAGTTGGTGGAGATGCCCCTATACGGGCCGACGCGCGATGGCCAAAAGAGGTCCTGCGAGCTGGTCCTATTGAGGCTCACGATGTCGAGGCATACGCACACCTTGCTCCGCATATCCCAAGCTTCCCGCAGCTTCTGAATCTCCTAGGTGATGAAATCTTGTGCCTCTGGCACCTGACGCCATGCTCCTTGCTTGCGGGGGCGCGCATCGAAGCACTCCTCGAAGTGGTGCCCGAGCACCTCCCTTGACACACCGATCAGGTCGAACGGATTCTAGGTGGAAGCCCCCGAGCCTGGATGAAGGGAGGCGCTCTGACGACCCAAGACCGAGACTCTAGATGCCATCTAGTTATTTCGTTGTTGCCGTGTGATCTAATTGTTTGTTGCATTTCATCATTGCATCATGCACATTGCATTCACATGTTTTCTTTAAAACTAGCATCCGTTTGTAGTGGCCACTTCTCCTTTGTCTCAGTTCGCCTTTCTCACCAATCGGGTATTTGATTCCCTCTTGTCAAACCACCTAACCCCTCTTTGCACAGTGCATTGACACCTCGGCCGCGCCCGAAACTTCCCCGAACCCGAATCATCCGGTCTTGACCGATGGGTCCAGATTATCCCCAAACATCCCTAAAACATCTTCCATTTCTCATTTGGACTTCCCTAGTCAATTTTTCTTGACTATCCGGTCTAATTGGAGGGTCCAAACCTAGTCTTAATCGGTATATATATAACCCACCTAGTCTAAAGCAAGACCAAATCCCTAATTTCAAGGGATCCTCCTAGCCACCACCACCCCTGTCCATTCCCTCCTCCTTCCTCGGGATCGCACCCATCTTCCCCCTTCCTCTACATGCCGAACCAACAATACCCGCCACCCCCTCTATTCCCGAGGCCCGAGAAGGAGCGCTCGGCGTCATCTTCTCACGCGGCCAGCCGCCTCGACGGCGACCTCCAGGACCACCGCCGCGCCCTGCTTCTTCCTCCTCCTCGAGGACATGCCCCTCGCCTCGAGCACCAGCGATCCAAGGCCATCTTCAGCAGTTCGTCATTGCCTTAGCTCCCCACCACTAGCAGGTCGCCGCATGATACGTCTCCAACGTATCTATAATTTTTGATTATTCCATGCTATATTATATTCTTTTTTCGACATTGTTGGGCTTTATTATACACTTTTATATTATTTTTGGCACTAACCTATTAACCGGAGGCCCAGCCTAGAATTGCTGTTTTTGCCTATTACATCAACCAGGAGGCCACGAGGTAGGGGGGAGCGCCCTCCACCCTCGTGGGCCCCCTGTTGCTCCACCGACGTACTCCTTCCTCCTATATATACCTACGTACCCTAAACTACCAGATACAGAGCCAAAATCGTAATTCCACCGCCGTAGCTTTCTGTATCCACGAGATCCCATCTTGGGGCCTGTTCCGGAGCTCCGCCGGAGGGGGCATCGATCACAGAGGGCTTCTACATCAACACCATACCCCTTCCAATGAAGTGTGAGTAGTTTACCTCAGACCTACGTTTCCATAATTATTAGCTAGATGTCTTCTTCTCTCTTTTTGGATCTCAATACGAAGTTCTCGCCCTCTCTTGTGGAGATCTACTCTATGTAATCTTCTTTTGCGGTGTGTTTGTTGAGACCGATTAATTGTGGGTTTATGATCAAGTTTATCTATGAACAATATTTGAATCTTCTCTGAATTCTTTTATGTATGATTGGTTATCTTTGCAAATCTCTTCGAATTATCAGTTTGGTTTGGCCTACTGGATTGATCTTTCTTGCAATGGGAGAAGTGCTTAGCTTTGGGTTCAATCTTGCGGTGTCCTTTCCCAGTGACAGTAGGGGCAGCAAGGCACGTATTGTATTGTTGCCATCGAGGATAACAAGATGGGGTTTATTTCATATTGCTTGAGTTTCTCCCTCTACATCATGTCATCTTGCTTAAAGCGTTACTCTGTTCTCTTTAACTAAATACTCTAGATGCATGCTGGATAGCGGTCGATGTGTGGACTAATAGTAGTTGATGTAGGCAGGAGTCGGTCTACTTGTCTCGGACATGATGCCTATATACATGATCATACCTAGATATTCTCATAACTATGCTCAATTCTATCAATTGCTCAATAGTAATTTGTTTACCCGCCGTGAATACGTATGCTCTCGAGAGAAGCCACTAGTGAAACCTATGGCCCCCAGGTCTATCTTCCATCATATTAATCTTCCAATACTTAGTTATTTCCTTTAGCTTTTATTTTACTTTGAATCTTTATAATAAAAATACCAAAAATATTATCTTATCATATCTATCAGATCTCACTCTCGTAAGTGACCGTGTAGGGATTGACAATCCCTTAGCGCGTTGATTGTGAGGATTTATTCATTTGTGTAGGTACGAGGGACTCGTGCGTGGCCTCCTACTGGATTGATACCTTGGTTCTCAAAAACTGAGGGAAATACTTACGCTACTCTGCTGCATCACCCTTTCCTCTTCAAGGTAAAACCAACGCAAGTGCTCAAGAGGTAGCAAGAAGGATTTCTGGCGCCGTTGCCGGGGAGGTCTACGCAAAAGTCAACATACCAAGTACCCATCACAACCCTTATCTCCCGCATTACATTATTTGCCATTTGCCTCTCATTTTGCTCTCCCCCACTTCACCCTTGCCGTTTTATTCGCCCTTTCTGTCTCTCTATCCTCCCTCTCCTTCTCTATTTGCCTCCTTTTGCCCGTTCCTCATTTGCTTGTGTGTTGGATTGCTTGCTTGTCGTTATGGCTAGTCCCCTGTCTTCCCCTTTGTCTCCCGAGTTTGAGGTTCTTAACTTCAAACAAAGACAAGGAGAAAACTTAAAAGTTGCTTGGTTTAGAATGATGGGGTTTTATCATAATTGCACCCTAGAGGTGAATTTTAGAATTCTGCTTCGCAACTTTTATGTTGGATAAATTTATCTCATAGACAACTCTTGGATTGCGTTGCCAAAGGCAATTTTATTCAAATTGATCCTAGTAGTGCTCATGAAATTACAGATGGTATAGTGGGAACACTACCCCAAGAAAAGGGGCATCATCATACCCAAGAAGAAACACAAATTTTCGAGAAAATTTGCAAAGTAACGAAGATCTTACAAAAATCTCTTGAACCTCTTAAGAGTGTTAGCGGGAATGTCCACCACATGAATATGTTGATTACCCTTTGCAATAAGTGTTTGGATTCTTTAGATCTCAAAATTTCCAAATATGAGGGTAAACGTAAGGAACCTCCCGGATTCGAGCATAACTCCATAAAAAAATTAAAAACCCAAAATGATTTTTTACTTAGATCTAACCTTGCTTTTTATGCCTAGCTAGGGGCATTAAACGATAGCGCTTGTTGCGAGGCAATCCAATTTTATTTTTATTCCTTGCTTTTTGTTCCTGTTTAGTAATAAATAATTTATCTAGCCTCTATTTTGGTTGTGTTTTGGTGTTTAATTAGTGTTTGTGCCAAGTAGAATCGTTGGGAAGACTTGGGGAAAGTCTTGTTAATCTTGCTGTAAAAAAATTAGCGCTCGCGAGAACTACTGCCATTTTTATTTGGAAAGTGCTATTTAGTTAATTCTTTTTCAGATGATTAATAGATAAATTACTCACGTCCAGCAATTTACTTTAGAATTGTTGGGGTTCCAGATCTTGCATTAGCTACAGATTACTACAGACTATTCTGTTTTTGACAGATTCTGTTTTTTCATGTGTTGTTTGCTTATTTTGATGAATCTATGGCTAGTAAAATAGTTTATAAACCATAGAGAAGTTGGAATACAGTAGGTTTAACACCAATATAAATAAATAATGAGTTCATTACAGTACCTTGAAGTGGTCTTTTTCTTTCGCTAACAGAGCTCACGAGATTTTCTACTCTGAGTTTTCTGTTGTGAAGTTTTCAAGTTTTGGGTAAAGATTTGATGGATTATGGAACAAGGAGTGGCAAGAGCCTAAGCTTGGGGATGCCCATGGCACCCCCAAGATAATCTAAGGACACCTAAAAGCCAAAGCTTGGGGATGAACCTGAAGGCACCCCCTCTTTCGTCTACTTCTATCAGTAACTTTACTTGGAGCTAAATTTTTATTGACCACATGATATGTGTTTTTCTTGGAGCGTCTTGTATTATTTGAGTCTTTATTTGTTAGTTTTCCACAATCATTCTTGCTGTACACACCTTTTGAGAGAGCCATACATGATTTGGAATTTGTTAGAATACTGTATGTGCTTCGCTTATATCATTTGAGTTATATAGTTTTGCTCTAGTACTTCACTTATATCTTTTAGAGCACGGTGGTGGAATTGTTTTATAGAAACTATTGATCTCTCATGCTTCACTTAGATTATTTTTAGAGTCCTACAAAACAGCATGGTAATTTTCTTTAATTATTTGAGGTATTCAAGATTAAATTAAATAAAATTTTCTTATGAGTGTGTTGAATACTATGAGAAGTTTGAAACTTGATAATTGTTTTGAGATATGGAGATGGTGCTATTACTATCCTTTTTCAACACTTGTCCTTCAAAGTAGCACCATGATCTTCATAATAGAGAGTCTCCTATGTTATCACTTTCAGATACTAATACTAATTTTTCATTATAGAACTTGGCTTGTATATTCCAACGATGGGTTCCTCAAAATGCCCTAGGTCTTCGTGAGCAAGCAAGTTGGATGCACACCCACTTAGTTTCTTTTTGTTGGGCTATCATATATTTATAGCTCTAGTGCATCTGTTGCATGGCAATCCCTACTCACTCACATTGATATCTATTGATGGGCATCTCCATAGCCCATTGATACGCCTAGTTGATGTGAGACTATCTTCTCCCTTTTTGTCTCCTCCACAACCACCATTCTATTCCACCTATAGTGCTATGTCCATGGCTCACGCTCATGTATTGCGTGAAAATTGAAAAAGTTTGAGAACATTAAAAGTATGAAACAATTGCTTGGCTTGTCATCGGGGTTGTGCATGATTTGAATGCTTTGTGTGGTGAAGATGGAGCATAGCGAGACTATATGATTTTGTGGGATAACTTTCTTTTGCCATGTTATTTTGAAGAGACATAATTGCTTAGTTAGTATGCTTGAAGTATTATTATTTCTATGTCAATATTAAACTTTTGTCTTGAATCTTTCGGATCTGAATATTCATACCACAATTAATAGAATTACACTGAAATTATGCCAAGTAGCATTCCACATCAAAAATTTTGTTTTTATCATTTACCTACTCGAGGACGAGAAGGAATTAAGCTTGGGGATGCTTGATAGGTCTCCAACGTACCTATAAGTTTTGATTGTTCCATGCTATATTATATTCTGTTTTGGACATTATTGGGCTTTATTATACACTTTTATATTATTTTTGGGACTAACCTATTAACTGGACGACCAGCCTAGAATTGTTGTTTTTGCCTATTTTAGGGTTCGCAGAAAAAGAATATCAAACGGAGTCCAAACGGAATGAAACCTTCGGGAATGTGTTTTTAGGAACGAACATGATCCAAAGGACTTGGACCCTACATCAAGAAATCAACCAGGAGGCCACGAGGTAGGGGGCGCGCCTACCCCCTGGGCGCGCCCTCCACCCTTGTGGGCCCCCTGTTGCTCCACCGATGTACTCCTTCCTCCTATATGTACCTACGTACCCCCAAACTACCAGATACGGAGCCAAAACCCTAATTCCACCGCCGTGACTTTCTTTATCTGCCAGATACCAGATACGGGGCCTGTTCCAGAGCTCCGCTGGAGGGGGCATCGATCACAGAGGGCTTCTCCATCAACACCATAGCCCTTCCGATGAAGTGTGAGTAGTTTACCTCAGACCTACGGGTCCATAGTTATTAGCTAGATGGCTTCTTCTCTCTTGTCGGATCTCAATACAAAGTTCTCCCCCTCTCTTATGGAGATAGATTCGATGTAATCTTCTTTTGCGGTGTGTTTGTTGAGGCCGATGAATTGTGGGTTTATGATTAAGTTTATCTGTGAACAATATTTGAATCTACTCTGAATTCTTTTATGTATGACTGGTTATCTTTGCAAGTCCCTTCGAATTATCAGTTTGGTTTGGCCTACTAGATTGATCTTTCTTGCAATGGGAGCAGTTCTTAGCTTAGGGTTCAATCTTGTGGTGTCCTTTCCCAGTGACAGTAGGGGCAACAAGGCATGTATTGTATTGTTGCCATCGAGGATAATAAGATGGGGTTTATTTCATATTGCATGAGTTTATACCTCTACATCATGTCATCTTTCTTAAAGCGTTACTCTGTTCTCTTGAACTTAATACTCTAGATGCATGCTGGATAGTGGTCGATGTGTGGAGTAATAGTAGTAGATGCAGGCAGGAGTCGGTCTACTTGTTTCGGACGTGATGCCTATATACATTATCATACCTAGATATTCTGATAACTATGCTCAATTCTGTCAATTACTCAATAGTAATTTGTTTACGCGCCGTGAATACTTATGCTCTCGAGGGAAGCCACTAGTGAAACCTATGGCCCTCGGGTCTATATTCCATCATATTAATCTTCCAATACTTAGTTATTTCCTTTAACTTTTATTTTACTTTGCATCTTTCTCATAAAAATACCAAAAATATTATCTTATCATATCTATCAGATCTCACTCTCGTAAGTGACAGTGTAGGGATTGACAACCCCTTATCGCGTTGGTTGCGAGGATTTATTTTTTTGTATAGGTATGAGGGACTCGTGCGTGGCCTCCTACTGAATTGATACCTTGGTTCTCAAAAACTGAGGAAAATACTTACGCTACTCTGCTGCATCACTCTTTCCTCTTCAAGGGAAAACCAAGGCAAGTGCTCAAGAGGTAGCACCGCACCTCTCCGCTTCCCCTCCATGTCCCTCTGATGCGTCGCCCGCCTGCCTCCTCTGCTTCAAACGGGCGCACGTGCCTGCCTCCCTCACCTCGCAAGCCTCATCGCGGGCCAACCACGTCCGATGCCATGGACTTCCTCGTCGAGACGTCACTGCATCGAGCTCCACCGTCCAAGTCCGCTGCCTCGTGCCCTTGTCACCTGCGCTGCCATGTACCTCGACCAACCCGAGCCCCCATATCACCGCCACCATTGATCTGCTCTATCCAGTGACCTTCGAGCAGCACCACCCGTCGGATCTGCTTGAACTCGCCTCTCCAACCCGAACTGGCCCAGATCCGGCCATCTCCGACGCCTACTCGCCGGTTCCCGCCAACCCTGTTGTTGGATCACGGGTTCCGGCAAAACCCTCAAGGTTCGAACACTGGGGTGCGTGTGAAGGTTTTCTCGCTATCGATCCACGCCCTAGCTCTCTAAGATCTCGCGGACAAACTACACGAACTCACCAGACAAAGAGACAAGATTTATACTGGTTCGGGCCACCATTGTGGTGTAATACCCTACTCAAGTGTGGTGGTGGTGGATTGCCTCTTGGGCTCATGATGAACAGTACAAGGGGAAGAAAAGCCTCCTGAGGTTGAGGTGTTCTTGTGCTTGATGAACTTGTCTGGGTGAGATGACATTGGATCCATCTCCAATCAGTTGGTTATCAGGTCCCTTCTCTATTATGGTGGCTAGTTCTACTTATATAGGCCCTGGTCCTCTCCCCAAATATTGAGCGGGAAGGGAGCCAACAACGGCCAATTCGAAAGGGGACAACTAGTATAGCTTATCCTGACAAAAGCGGTCTTCGCCTGCCAAAGGCTCTGGTGGTGACGCTGTCTTGGGCTCCATCGTGACCTTCGTCTTGCCGTCCTTCTGGTCTTTGTGTCATTGCACCAATATGGAAACCTTTGCTTGATGCTTCGGTACTCCGCACCTGCACTTGCCCCCTTGGCACCAAAGAGGAAGCAAGGACACTGCACGCTGGCGCCAGCCTAATGCCCGCCTGGTCTCGATCGTCATGGCACACGTCACGAGGAACTCGCGAGGTTTTCCTTGCCTTGATCTCTCCGCCTTTGCGAGCCTGCCTGTCGAGGCCGCTCCTGAGGAGGTCTTGCATCATCTACCTCGCGAGGCATGGCCCCTCGCGAGGGTCTTGAATGCCTTGTCGATAAAGATGGGTTGTACGGACCTGCCAGCCCAGCCATGCCGTGGGACGCAGGCAGGCAAGTCTGGGGACCGTCGTTCCCAGAACACCGACAGTAGCCCCCGGGCCCAAGGCACGCTCGGGCTTGGCTTCAAAGCAAAGCCAAAGGTCAAGCACGGAGCGCCACAGGCCCCAAAAGCCTGCGGCCTCGGTTGACGTGTGGCATTTGATTGGACATGGGCATCTCCACTTCCCCATGCTGCCTCAGCAACTGCCTGGCTGGACAAGTCCCTGCGACATGCAAGGAAAACCATCATTACCTGTGATCGTGGGGTCGCTGGTTGGCGTTCTCTTGCTATAAATGAGGAAGGGGCGGAGCCCCCGTCCTCCACTTCTTCCCAATCCGCCTGCTTCTTCCTCCTCTGCTCCACTACTAGCAGCAACTTCAATGCCGCCGATCCGTAGGTTTTCGACTGTGATGAAGGGAAAGGTTCCCCTCGACGTGCTAGCGCTGCTCCCGATGAAGAAGAGGTCAGTCCACCGCCGTGACGCCGCGGAGATGCAGGTGGTGACGAGGCCTTGGTGCGAGCGGCCTCCTCCTGGGTATCCACTGCCCTTGTACGCCCAAGCCGGTGTCTCGGGAGGAAGAAGCAACGAGCATCGGCGCGCGCACCGCAGCCAAGGTCGACGCGCTGCGGCGACGAGTGGCGTCGGTCCTAGGGTCCACGCCGCGGACTCCTCACGTGAGCTCGTGCTGCAGGCGGCGATGCCCCCAAGCTCCTAGATCAACTTCTCGCGCTTCTTCTCCGACGTGATGCTGCTGGTTGTAGCATGCCGACTGCGACGCTCCGGGGACCGGAGCAGAAGTTGAAGCAGTCTCCACCGGCAAGACCTTCATGACCCGCGGCTGGGGCGAGGTCGTGCCGGTTTGCAGTGTGGAGGGCGCCCTCACGATACACTTTGAGTACGACGGCGCCTCCACGCTGTTCTTCAAGGTCTTCGACGCGGCCGTTTGCCGCTTGGAGTGTTTCCCTGAAGGGGAGCGCCAGGATGAGGTGCGCCCCTCTCGCGGCTGCTCTAGCAGCAGCGATTCTTGGGAGTCCAGCGGTTCTCCCGAGCTCTACGAGACCCCGGAGACGAGCGGCGACAGCTACGTGCCCCCGAGCTCTCGCCGCGCCCGGAGCAGGGCTGCAATGTCTGGTCGCCGCCGTCGCTGATCTGGATGGGTTGGCTCTGGCCTCCCACGGCCGACTGTTGATGATGGCGTCGGCCACGGGGGTGTGTAGATAGGATTCTCCTAGGTTCTCGTCTTTTGTTCCCTGCGAGGAATCTAGAAGTATCCCGTGGGGGCGTGTAAAGGGTCTGCAATGTATTTTGTTGATCTTATCCTAATTATGGAAGCCTTGTGAGAGCAAGTCCTGTTTAGGCTCGGTCTTCCCTTTCCAATCTCGTGACAGCTTGTTGCTCTACGCTGACAGGCTCCGGTCCCTAGGCAAGCTTCAGCCGTCGCTAGTATGCCAAGTCGTGTGTTGTTGTGAAGGCCAGGAGGTGAGCGGCCCGAGGTCCAGTAAGAGCCCCTGAGGCGCGATGCTCAGGGGGTCCCCTTTAGCGCTCAAGCAATCGTGCTAAGCTTAGAAAGGGAGGTGATGTTGCCGCAACAAGGCTGCGGCGAGCGTGTCTCCTAGGTTCCAACAATTGGTTAATCTGAGCTCGTGACTTATCTTGGCGGTCCGGGGTCGATTCTTCGTGATGCGCCAGACCTGTGCGCGAACATCCGCAGCGTAGCTAGGTCAGGCCCATACGAGTCCTCCCCCTTTCAATGCTCTCTTTTGTGCTCTACGTCCTCAAGTCCCGGCCCTCGTGCGAGCTCAGCCACCGCTGGTATGCCAGGTCGTGTGTCGTGGTCAAGGCCAGGGGGTGAGGGCCGAAGAGCCAGTAAGAGCTCTTGAGTCACGATGCTCAGGAGCCCTCCTTTTAACATGCAAGCGGGTTACTTGGAAGAGGTGGGAGCTCGCGGTGCCGCCTGGTGCTATCCTCATGAGATTCCTGTGAGCCATCACAAGGAAGAACGCGATCAGCCATTATGGTTTCCAGCCTGCCGGTGGTTGCTCCGCGAGGGGGTGAAGCCACTGAGGGCCTGGTGAGGTGACGTGCGTGGGGCGTGCCGCGAGCCAGAGCTCGACAGCTCAGGTTTATTGACGTGGTAGGGACGGACCCGTGCACCAGTGCCGTGCCGGCATGAGGAGGCCCCGTGGCAGGCGACGATTGAGAAGGTAGCAATCATAGGTAGATCAAACATGAGAGTAGTAGGCTTAAATAAGTGCATGGGAGATACGTGCCACTGGGTTAGGCCCGAGCGGCTTGGGGATGATGCAGCCCGAGGGGCGCCCCCAACACGGTAAGCTGAAGACATAAAAAGGGATACATGCCATAGGGACGGACCCACACGGCCTGGGAATGATGCAGCCCGAGGGGCGCTCCCAGCTAAATAAACTTGGAAATATGTCACCTGGTCATGTTGACGAAGGAGAGTTGGGGCAGCTGAAGGTGCACGGCGAAGGGGTTGCTTCTCACGAGCCACCGGGGCCCTGAGCCTCGGGAGGCCCTGGGAGCTCAGGTGGTTCCTTGAGGACCGTCTCCATCTCCATCAGGACGGTGTGGTGCCTGGCCTCCTGAGCTGCTAGGATGCGCTGCAAGTTACGCTGGTAGGCTGACGACACGCTAGGCAGGCCAAAGGGCATGCGAACGTAGCTGTGTGGTGGGCCCGTGCAGCGTCCCAGGCGCAAGGCCAGAAAAGCTCCTGACAAGTGGCCCTGTTGAGCCCTGGAATGGTGATGCAGACGCGCAAGCCGGCATCCTTGCCAGGATGGGGAGCTGCGCGTTGTGAGCGGTGGTCGCCGTGCATGGCCCTTGCGTCTTGCAATTCCTAGGTGGTCTTGGTGATGAACTACTGAACGGTGGGCAATCCATGCCATGTGCCCTCCTGAGGGGAATGTGCCGTGAAGCACGCCTCCAAGTAGTGCGCGAGCGCCTTCCTTGTGATGTGGGAAAGGTCTAATGCCTTCCATAAGAAAGCCCCTGAGCCCTACCCGAGAAGGGCGTCGGGCGCGCCTTCCTATGCGATGGAGGGAGGCGCCCTTGGACCGGGCGCTGATCCTGACAAGGCTCCGGCTATGACGCCACCCTCCTGAGGTCATGCGCGTCGCAGCTGCTTCTTCTTCTTGGGGATGGCCTCAGGAGGGCCCTCGACTTTGCTGTTGGGGTCATTGATTGCTGCAGCTTGGAAAGCACGCTCGAGGGAGCACACCGCATCTCTTTCTTCACATGGGACCGTGATGATCCCGCCGCTTCCCAGCATCTTGAGGACATTGTAGCCGTGATGGGTCACCGCCACGAACGTGGCCAGGGCTGGATACCCGAGGATGGCATTGTACGGCAGGCGGATGTGCGCGACGTCGAAGTCGATGAGCTCGGTGCGGTAGTTCTTGCGTTCCCCGAAGGTGACAGGGAGGCGGACCTACCCTATTGGCGTGGTGGAACCGTCAGTCACTCCTGGGAAGGGCTTGGTGGGTTGAAGCTAGTCATATGGCACTTGGAGGCTGTCGAACATGTCGACGGACAGGACGTTGAGCCCTGCCCCGCCGTCGATGAGGGTCTTAGTAACTTGCACGTTGCTGATGACTGGGGAGCAAAGCATCGGGAGGGCGCCAGCGGTAGTTGCGCACTTGAGCTGTTCTGCCGAGTTGAACGTGATGGTGGACTGGGACCATCTGAGCGGGCGTGTGGCTTCGAGCTTGGGGAGGGCTGGATTCACTTCACGAGCAAACTACTTGAAGATACGTTGCGAGGCTGGGGCCTGGGCTCTTCTCAAGATGCAGGCGATAGCACACGGTTCCTAGAAGCCCCCAGCCCCCTCGTCTTGATGGTGTTCGTCATTCCTTCTTGGTGGTGGCGGCAGCAGAGGGAGTCCGGCGTTGCCTTGAGGACGATCCTCACGAGGTTGTTCCCTCCAGGCGCCCTCGCGAGGCTGATCTTGCCAGTGGTCCTCACGAGGCCGGTCGCACCACTCCTAGAGCGGGCCACAATCGTCCCAGTGTCCGCCACCACGTCCTCCTGGCCGTAGCCCCGGTCCCCGCGCTCGGGGCATCGACTGAAGCATCCTTCGCGAATGGCTCTGAGCTCTTGACAGTCACTGGTGTTATGGGTGTTCAGTTTGTGGAAGGCGCAGAACGGATGGCTGCTCTTGGATGACTCTGGTTGGTCTCTGCCACGCTTGGTGTATGGTTCCACTGCGAGCATGACTGCTCCCTTGGCCTTGGTCTTCTTCTCCTCTAGGTCCATAGCAGGGACCTCGAAGAGGGAGAGGTGCCCCTCCATAGCTCTAGCACACTTGGTCGCGATGTTGAACAACTCCAGGGTCGTGCACAACTCTTCATGGATGGCGAGCTCCTCCTTCATATTGACGTCGCGGACACTGTCAGAGAATGCTAAGATGATGGCCTCGTCGGTCACCTTGGCGATCTTGATTCGTGCGTTGTTGAAGCGCCGAATGTACTTCTGCAGGGTCTCTCCTGTTTGTTTCTTGATGCGGCGTAGATCGCCCACGACCGGGGGGTGGTCGCGAGTACCCTAGAAGTTGGCGATGAATCAGTTGCGCATTTCGTCCCAGGAGGAAATTGAGCCTGGAAGCAGGTTCAGGAGCCAAGAGCGGGTGCCCTCCTTGAGAGCCATGGGAAACCAGTTACTTTCTCGTCGCCGTTGGCCGCTTCGATGCTCAGCTCGTAGAGCTGCAAGAACTCCGCGGGGTCGGGGTGCCGTCGTAGCGAGGAGGCAGATTTGGCTTGAACTTGCCCGACCAGGCGACGCTTCGTAGCTCAGGGGTGAAAGAGTGGCAGCCGGCTGTGGTCATCGGGGCCTGCCTTGGAGGTGGAGCTTGGTCTGGATGGGGCCCGCGCCCTGGCTCTATAGGTGGCGCGTGGTCTTGCCGCAGCAGCCGGTCCTGGCACGGTGGCGCGAGGAGCAGCGGAGCGTTATGTTGCGGTCGAGGGACTTCTTGACAGCTTCTTTCTTCACGGGTGGGCGCAGGATGCGGCGGGTTGCGTCGCGGAGCCGCGCGTCTTGGTGCCAGGGCAATGTCTGAGGGAAGAGGTGGTGGAGGCGCTCTGTCAGCTACGTCGCCCGTAGCTGGTGGAGGGTGAGGCGGTGAGAGGGACGGCGCAGGGGAGCCCCCTGCGGCACGGACAAGCTCGGCGATGTGGTCGAGCCAGTCCTCGTAGAGGTCGTCGACCGGGTGGTAGCGCAGGAGCTTGTGCGCCATGAGGAGTACGGCACATGCGTCCATGGGAAGGCGCCGTGCATGGGAAGAAGAACCGGCTGGGGTCAACGATGGAGTGGCGGTGCAGCCATCCCGCCGCATCAAGGGGTGCGGCGAGGATGCTTGCTGCTCGTTCCCCGCCGGGCCGGTGGCGGCTTTGGCGGTAGGTGACGGGGAACGATGAGGTGGCCCACCGACGGGAGTCGTCTGAGCGACGTGGGCAGCGAGGGCAACCCGGCGCTCAGCGCGAGCGCGGCACGCGTCTTCCATGGAGACGAAGAGGCAACGGGGCGCGGGGCGATGGAAGGAAGCTTCAGCGTACCCCTACCTAGCGCGCCAAATGTCGGATGATGGGTTCTGGCAAAACCCTCAAGGTTCAAAAACTGGGGTGCGCGTGAAGGTTTTCTCCCTATCGATCCACGCCCTAGATCTATAAGATCTCGCGGACAAACTACACGAACTCACAAGACAAAGACACAAGATTTATACTGGTTTGGGCCACCATTGTGGTGTAATACCCTACTCCAATGTGGTGGTGGTGGATTGCCTCTTGGGCTGATGATGAACAGTACAAGGTGAAGAACAGCCTCCTGAGGTGGTGGTGTTCTTGTGCTTGGTGAACTTGTGTGGGTGAGATGATCTTGGATCCTTCTCCAATCAGTTGGTTATCAGGTCCCTTCTCTACTGTGGTGGCTAGTTCTACTTATATTGGCCCTGGTCCTCTCCCCAAATATTGAGTGGGAAGGGAGCCAACAACGGCCAATTCGAAAGGGGACATCTAGTACATCTTATCCTGACAAAAGCGGTCTTCGCCTACCAAAGGCTCTGGTGGTGATGCCGTCCTAGGCTCCACGGTGACCTCCATCTTGCCGTCCTTATGGTCTTGGTCTCGTTGCACAAATATGGAAACCTTTTCTTGATGACTCGGTACTCCACACCTGGGCTTGCCCCCTTGGCACCAAAGAGGAAGCAAGGACACTACGCGTGCTGGCACCTGCCTGGTCTCGATCGTCATGGCTCATGCCATGAGGACTTCGTGAGGTTTGCCTTTCCTTGATCTCTCCGCCCCTCGCGAGCCTGCCTGCGAGGCCACTCGTGAGGAGGTCTTGCATCGTCCGCCTCGCGAAGCTTGGCCCCTCGCGAGGGTCTTGAATGATTTGTCGATGAAGATGGGCCATACAGACCTGCCAGCCCAGCCTCGCCGTGGGCCGTAGGCAGGCAAGTCTGGGGATCCCCATTCCTAGAACGCCGACACCCATCCCCAGAACCTCCCATGGCGTTGTCTTCTGCATGGCCATTCTCCTGCTGCTGCTTCTGTTCTTCGTTCTTCAGTAATGAGCAGCAGCAGCTCGCTTGGTGTAGCCACACATTGACCACGCCAGGCCTAGCTCCATCACGCCAGCGACCACGGCCCAGCGCGCCCCAGCTACAACCCAGCCGCATCACCGACTGGGATTGGTCCATGGTGAGCAGCCTGCAGCCCAGTGCCCTATTCTTCAAGGTCCTCGACGCGGCCGTTCGCCTCTTGCAGTGTTGCCCCAAAGGGGAGCGCCAGGATGAGGTGCGCCCCTCTCGCGGCTGCTCCAGCAGTAGCGATTCTTGGGAGTCCAGCAGTTCTCCCGAGCTCTACGAGACCCCGGAGACGAGCGACGACAGCTACGTGCCCCCGAGCTCTCGTCGCGCCCGGAGCAGGGCCGCAATGTCTGGCCGCCATCGTCGCTGATCTGGATGGGTTGGCTCCTGCCTCCCGCGGCCGACTGTTGATGATGGCGTCGGCCACGGGGGTGTGTAGATAGGATTCTCCTAGGTTCTCGTCTTTTGTTCCCTGCGAGGAATCTAGAACTATCTCGTGGGGGCGTGTAAAGGGTCTGCAATGTATTTTGTTGATATTATCCTAATTATGGAAGCCTTGTGAGTGCAAGTCCTGTTTTGGCTCGGTCTTCCATTTCCAATCTCACGACAGCTTGTTGCTCTACGCTGACAGGTCCCAGCCCCCAGGCAAGCTTCAGCTGTCGCTGGTATGCCAAGTCACGTGTCGTTGTGAAGGCCAGGAGGTGAGCGGCCCAAGGTCCAGTAAGAGCCCCTGAGGCGCGATGCTCAGGGGGTCCCCTTTAGCGCTCAAGCAGTCGTGCTAAGATTAGAAAGGGAGGTGATGTTGCCGCAATAGGGCTGCGGAGGGCGTGTCTCCTAGGTTCCAACGATTGGTTGATCTGAGCTCGTGACTTATCTTGGCGGTCCGGGGTCGATTCTTCGTGATGCGCCAGACCTGTGCGCGAACATCCGCAGCGTAGCTAGGTCAGGCCCATACGAGTCCTCCCCCTTTCAATGCTCTCTTTTGTGCTCTACGTCCTCAGGTCCCGGCCCTCGAGCGAGCTCAGCCGCCGCTGGTATGCCAGGTCGTGTGCCGTGGTCAAGGCCAGGGGGTGAGGGTTGGAGAGCCAGTTAGAGCTCCTGAGTCGCGATGCTCAGGAGCCCTCCTTTTAACGTGCAAGCGGGTTACTTGGAAGAGGTGGGAGCTCGCGGTGCTGCCTGGTGCTATCCTCATGAGATTCCTGCGAGCCATCACAAGGAATAACGTGATCTGCCATTATGGTTGCCAGCCTGCCGGTGGTTGCTCCGCGAGGGGGTGAAGCCACTGAGGGCCTGGTGAGGTGACGTGCGTGGGGTGTGCCGCGAGCCAGAGCTCGACAACTTAGGTTTATCGACGTGGTAGGGACGGACCCGTGCACCAGTGCCGTGCCGGCGTGAGGAGGCCCCATGGCAGGCGACGATTGAGAAGGTAGCAATCATAGGTAGATCAAACATGAGAGTAGTAGGCTTGAATAAGTGCATGGGAGATACGTGCCACTGGGTTAGGCCCGAGCGGCTTGGGGATGATGCAGCCCGAGGGGAGCCCCCAACACGGTAAGTTGAAGACATAAAAAGGGATACATGCACAGGGACAGACCCACACGGCCTGGGAATGATGCAGCCCGAGGGGCGCTCCCAGCTAAATGAACTTGGAAATATGTCACCTGGTTATGTTAACAAAGGAGAGTTGGAGCAGCTGAAGGTGCACGGCGAAGGGGTTGCTTCTCACGAGCCACCGGGGCCCTGAGCCTCGGGAGGCCCTGGGAGCTCAGGTGGTTCCTTGAGGACCGTCTCCATCTCCATCAGGACGGTGTGGTGCCTAGCCTCCTGAGCTGCTAGGATGCGCTGCAAGTTACGCTGGTAGGCTGACGACACGCTAGGCAGGCCAAAGGGCATGCGAACGTAGCTGTGCAGTAGGCCCTCACAGCGTCCCACGCGCAAGGCCAGAAAAGCTCCTGACAAGTGGCCCTGTTGAGCCCTGGAACGGTGATGCAGACGCGCAGGCCGGCATCCTCGCCTGGATGGGGAGCTGCGCATTGTGAGCGGCGGTCGCCGTGCATGGCCCTTGTGTCTTGCAATTGCTGGGTGGTCTTGGTGATGAACTCCTGAATGGTGGGCAATCCTTGCCCTGTGCCCTCCTAAGGGAAATATGCCGTGAAGCACGCCTCCAAGTAGTGCCCGAGCACCGCCCTTGTGATGTGGGCAAGGTCTGATGCCTTCCAGAAGAAAGCCCCCGAGCCCTGCCCGAGAAGGGCGCCAGGCGCGCCTTCCTATGCGATGGAGGGTGGCGCCCCTGGAGCGGGCGCTGATCCTGACAAGGCTTCGGCTGTGACGCCACCCTCCTGAGGTCCTGCGCGTCGCAGTTGCTTCTTCTTCTTGGGGATGGCCTCAGGAGGGCCCTCGACCTTGCTGTCGGGGTCGTAGATTGCTGCAGCTTGGAAAGCACGCTCGAGGGAGCACACCGCATCTCTTTCTTCACATGGGACCGTGATGATCCCGCCGCTTCCAGGCATCTTGAGGACATTGTAGCCGTGATGGGTCACCGCCATGAATGTGGCCAGGACTGGATCCCCGAGGATGGCATTGTACGGCAGGCGGATGTGCGTGACGTCGAAGTCGATGAGCTCGGTGCGGTAGTTCTTGCGTTCCCCGAAGGTGACAGGGAGGCAGACCTGCCCTATTGGCGTGGTGGAACCGTCAGTCACTCCTGAGAAGGGCTTGGTGGGTTGAAGCTAGTCATATGGCAGCAGCAGCCGGTCCTGGCGTGGTGGCGCGAGGAGCGGCGGAGCATTATGTTTCGGTCGAGGGACTTCTTGACAGCTTCTTTCTTCACGCGCGGGTGCAGGACGTGGCGGGTTGCGTCGCGGAGACGCGCGTCTTGGTGCCAGGGCACTGTCTGAGGGAAGAGGTGGTGGAGGCGCTCTGTCAGCTACGTCGCCCATAGCTGGCGGAGGGCGAGGCGGAGAGAGGGACGGCGCAAGGGAGCCCCCTGCGGCGCGGACAAGCTCGGCGATGTGGTCGAGCCAGTCCTCGTAGAGGTCGTCGACCGGGTGGTAGCGCAGGAGCTTGTGCACCATGAGGAGTACGGCACATGCGTCCATGGGAAGGCGCCGTGCATGGGAAGAAGAACCGGCTGGGGTCAACGATGGAGTGGCGGTGCAGCCATCCCGCCGCATCAAGGGGTGCGGCGAGGATGCTTGCTGCTCGTTCCCCGCCGGGCCGGTGGCGGTGTTGGCGGCAGGTGACAGGGAACGACGAGGTGGCCCACCGACGGGAGTCGTCTGAGCGACGTGGGCAGCGAGGGCAACCCGGCGCTCAGCGCGAGCGCGGCACGCGTCTTCCATGGAGACGAAGAGGCAACGGGGCGCGGGGCGATGGAAGGAAGCTTCCGCGTACCCCTACCTAGCGCGCCAAATGTCGGATGATGGGTTCCGGCAAAACCCTCAAGGTTCAAAAACTGGGGTGCGCGTGAAGGTTTTCTCCCTATCGATCCACGCCCTAGATCTATAAGATCTCGCGGACAAACTACACGAACTCACAAGACAAAGACACAAGATTTATACTGGTTTGGGCCACCATTGTGGTGTAATACCCTACTCCAATGTGGTGGTGGTGGATTGCCTCTTGGGATGATGATGAATAGTACAAGGGGAAGAATAGCCTCCTAAGGTGGTGGTGTTCTTGTGCTTGGTGAACTTGTGTGGGTGAGATGATCTTGGATCTGTCTCCAATCAGTTGGTTATCAGGTCCCTTCTCTACTGTGGTGGCTAGTTCTACTTATATTGGCCCAGGTCCTCTCCCCAAATATTGAGTGGGAAGGGGGCCAACAACGGCCAATTCGAAAGGGGACAGCTAGTACATCTTATCCTGACAAAAGCAGTCTTCGCCTGCCAAAGGCTCTGGTGGTGACGCCGTCCTGGGCTCCATGGTGACCTCCGTCTTGCCGTCCTTCTGGTCTTGGTCTCGTTGCACAAATATGGAAACCTTTTCTTGATGCCTCGGTACTCCACGCCTGCGCTTGCCCCCTTGGCACCAAAGAGGAAGCAAGGACACTACGTGTGCTGGCACCCGCCTGGTCTCGATCGTCATGGCTCACGTCACGAGGACTTCGTGAGGTTTGCCTTGCCTTGATCTCTCCGCCCCTCGCGAGCCTGCCTGGCAAGGCCACTCCTGAGGAGGTATTGCGTCATCCGCCTCGCGAGGGTCTTGAATGCTTTGTCGATGAAGATGGGTCGTACAAACCTGCCAGCCCAGCCTCGCCGTGGGCCGTAGGCAGGCAAGTCTGGGGATCCCCATTTCCAAGACGCCGACACCCGTCCCCAAAACCACCCATGGCGTTGTCTTCTGCATGGCCATTCTCCTGCCGCTGCTTCTGTTCTTCGTTCTTCAATAATGAGCAGCAGCAGCTTGCTTGGTGCAGCCACACATTGACCGCGCCAGGCCTAGCTCCATCGCGCCAGCGACCACGGCCCAGCGCGCCCCAGCCGCAACCCAGCCGCATCACCGACTGGGATTGGTCCATGGTGAGCAGCCTGCAGCCCAGTGCCCTGTTCTTGTCCAGTTTCCAGATTCAGCCCGCGTAGCATTTTTTTACTCTGTATGATTTTCCTATTAATTCATGGACATGCATCTTACAGAAAAATGCCATTTAAATTGCATTGCTCATATCTAAATAACCGTGCATCGGGTTTAAACAAACTTTATATGGAAAATGCTTAGAATTTCATCTAGTTTCATAATTTCCAACTTCCATCCATGTTAAAAATATTTAAACTTGTTGTTTTATTAAATTCACATAAATGACACGTTAAAATGATTTATTTCATAACTAAATAACCGTAGCTCCGAATTAAATAAACTTTATATGTAAATCGGGTAGAAAAAAGCATAGATTAACTTGATACACTTACTTTAGGGAAGATCAGTACCAAATCCAAAATATGCACATGGGGATTTTCCAAAAATTTTGTTTGTTGTTCCGGCCTCATTTAAACTTGCCTAAATATGTAGTTTACTTATGCTTCGCCTCTTGCCATGTTTAACAACATTTAACATTGAAGTGTAGCATAAATGAGAGCCAAATAAATAATTCAAATGTGGTGTTTCATCAATATGACACTCATTGCATATTGAGCTCCACATAATTTGTAGTAATTTTTGTGGCACTTTGCCATGCCACGCCTCACTAAATCGGGCATGCATCATACTTGGTTGCGGATCATCACATGTTTATGCTTGTTGGTTTACTATGTCGTTTGCTTCTTTCTGGTGTTGCTTCTTCTTGATAGTTCCCGTAACATTGCGATTGTGTGGATTCTGTGGCACCCCATAGCACAGGGACACCGATGTGGACACGATCTCGACTCGGACAGCACTCCTTTCCAAAGAGACTTTCCTGAAAGCTGGCATGACATGCCAGGTCAGTACATTGAATGTACTTGCAAGCTCAAAACAAGCATACACATAATGACAAACAATATCATGATCATTAAACAATTTAATCATTAATGCAAAATCATACTTGGGATGCAATGATCATGATCTCATGACTTAAGTCTCTCGGACTTGCTTACCAAACGGTGATCCCTCTTGGACCACAAACTGACCAACACCTTGGTCTTTAATCGGGTTACCTCGTAACCAAACAGTGATCGTACTCGAATCACAAACTGGCCAACAACTTGGCCTCCAGCATCAAGATGATTTCTCAACCATCCTCTCTCTCCATCAGCACAAAGTTATTATCTTAGTGTGCAAAATTATTTAAACATTGATCCATGGTGTGACTCGGCTATCTATAGATTTAATACACTCTGCAGAGGTAGCGCACTGTACCCACAACACGGAACCCATGGCCTCGCACTTCCATTTGGGTGGACCAATGGCACTCTGCCAGAACCCCTTGAGAGAGTCCTGGACTAAGGGGTCCTCAGGCATCCGGCCTATTCTCCTTTGGGCCGTGCTGATGGGCTGTGAAGACATGAAGGCCGAAGACTGCATCGTGTCTGGATTGGACTATACTTAGCATGGAAGGCAAGCTTAGCGATCGAAGATTCCTTCTTATGTAACCGACTCCATATAAACCCTAGATCCCCCTGGTGTCTATATAAACCGAAGGGGGTAGTATGGAAAGGACATCATATATACTCATTACCATACCCACATAGGCTAGACTTCTAGGGTTTAGACATTATGATCTCGTGGTAGATCCACTCTTGTAACACTCATATTCATCAATATCAATCAAGCGGGACGTAGGGTTTTACCTCCATAGAGAGGGCCCGAACCTGGGCAAAAATCATGTCCCCCATCTCCTGTTACCATCGACCCTAGACGCACAGTTCGGGAACCCCTACCCAAGATCCACCGGTTTTGACACCGACATTGGTTCTTTAATTGTGAGTTCCACTATGCCGTCAGCAAAGGGCTCGATGGCCCCTTCGATCGTCAGTAATGGCGTTGTCCAGGGAGAAACATTCCTCCCCGGACAGATATTCGACAGCTACACCCCTGGCCATCAGGTCAGATTCGGGAGCTTGGATTACGTTGCGAACAATCATGGAGACTTGGTCTCTGACGGATTCGAGACTGAGACAACCGCTCCCCATCGCCTCGATGAACATGGCTTGAACCTGTCCTCGGGCCGCATCCAGGAGATAGCTCTTGTAGCATCTCTGGCCTCAAATCCGGAGCAGTTGAAGTCGTCCGAAGATGGGAAGCCCAACCCCATCACGGGGACAACCTATTCCACGGCGCTGGAGCCACATGCGGATTCCACCTCGTACGGTATCTGCATCAATGGAACCCCGGACTCTCCTCCGATGTCGAGCTCCGGACCCTGTGAGCCTGCATACGCCGAACTCAATCGGTTATCAATCTTCAAGTTCAGCGCCGCAGATGTCTTCCAACACTCGCCCATGGGCGACATACTAATTTCGCTAAAAACCTATCCCTGGCGGGCGACCCATCTCTGAACTATGTTCGGTTCGAACTTGCGGCAGACAATGGAGAATTTTGCTTCCCACCCGCCACCCACTTCATAGCCACTGTTAAAGATGTAACCAACACACCAGATCCCCGCGCCGGAGACATCGAAAGTATGGACGACGATGAGGGGCAAGGCCAGAACTTACTACCCGCTAGACATGGGACATGCACTTCCTGGTATGACGTGTGTATGATATACACACCTTACGGCGACAATGAGAAGGAGAATCCAGTCGAGGATAAACCGCCTGGTACACAGCCCGGACATCACCGCCCTGGGCCTCATCGCCCAAGAAAAGACACTGCCAGCACAAGAGAAGACGATACTCCGGACAACAAAGACCCTGTTGAAGTAGAATCCGAGTAGGAGGAACAGGAAAACGTGCAAGACAGCCCTGACGAACAGGCCACATGTGGGGCCTCGGAGTACAGCAACTATTTCACCCTCTCCGAGGAGGAGGAGATCCTCGGCAACGAGGATTTTATCACGCCAAAGGAACCTCTCGAGCAGGAGCGCTTTAAACGCCGGCTTATAGCCACTTCAAGGAGCTTAAGAAAGAAGCAGCTGCAGCTTCAAGAAAGCCAAGACTTGCTCAATGATAGATGGATCGAGGTCTTGGCTGCCGAAGAATACGACCTTAGCAGCCCAGACAAAACCCACCCCAAGAGTAGGTGGCTCCCTCAATATGATGTCAGGGCGATTGAGCCCATACCACCATCGAATAATGCGGCGGGGCGATCACAGTTCGGTCCAGACAAAGCAGCAGCCCAAGTAGAGCACCATACAAACCCATCCGACACGAAGGGTAGAGCAGGACGCACAAGATCGATGTACAGATCATGAAGATATACCCCGACCGACAACGATGGTCGCCTATCTCGACACTACAGAGCTGACCACGCCCGGTCCGAGCACCATAAATGGAGCCCGCCAGAGGTACTTCATAGTGTGGCCCAACATAGAGGAGCCGCACACCCCCTCTGCTTCACGGACGAAGTAATGGAACACGAATTTCCAGACGGGTTTAAACCCATTAACATCGAATCATACGATGGGACAACAGACCCCGCGTATGGATCGAGGATTATCTCCTCCATATCCACATGTCCTGCAGAGACGACCTCCTCCCATTAAACACCTACCTCTCAAGCTTAATGGGCCAGCTCGGTACTGGCTAAATAGTTTGCCAGAAAATTCTATTGGCAACGGGGAAGATTTGGAAGACGCCTTTCGAGACAATTTCCAGGGAACATATGTCCGACCATTATGCGCCGATGACTTAAGTCACATTGTCCAAGAGCCCGGCGGGTCAGCTAGGGAGCGCTAGACCAGGTTCTTACTCAAAAAGAACCAAATTATCGACTTCTAACACCCCGGATGTAACATTCCCAATTTGTACTCCAACTCTTGCCGTTTCCGGCGTTAAGTTATTTTATTTTCTCGGGTTCGGGTTTTTGTCTCCGTGTTTTGTTATCATTGTCATGCATCTCATATCATGTCATCATGTGCATTGCATTTGCATACGTGTTCATCTCATGCATTCAAGCATTTTCCCCGTTGTCCGTTTTGCATTCCGGTGCTTTGTTCTCCTCCGGTGGTCATTTCTAGCCTTCTTTCGTGTGTGGGGATTAAACATTTCCGGATTGGACCGAGACTTTCCAAGTGGCCTTGGTTTACTACCGGTAGACCGCCTGTCAAGTTTCGTATCATTTGGACTTCGTTTGATACTCCAATGGTTAACCGAGGGACCGAAAAGGCCTCGTGTGTGTTGCAGCCCAACACCAATCCAATTTGGCCCAAAACCCACCTAAACCTGCTCCATCATCTAGAGCGATCGATCACAATCGGGTGGCCGAAAACCGCACCTCATTTGGACTCTCCTAGCTCCCTCTATGCCTATAAATAGGTCCTCCTCGAAAATCTCGGATCCCCCTCTCCCGAAACCCTAGATCTCGCCCTCCGTGCACCGGACATTGTCCGGACCGCGCCGGACATCGTCACCGCCGCCAACCACCGCCTGCCACGTCACCGCCGCCAACCCGCCACCACCCGAGGCCCGCGAAGCCCACGTCGGGCCCCCGCAAGCCCGAGGCCGCCGCCGCCCGCAGCCTTCATCCCGCGCCGCCTTCAACCGCTCCGGCCGCCGCACTCCCCCGCGCTGCCACCTTCCACCGGATCCGGCCACGCCCGGCGCCACCGGAGCTCACCGGCGCCCCCGCGCCTGCCTCGAGGCCCGCCGCCGCAGCTCCGCCGTCCCCGACCTCGTCTCCGGCCGGATCCGGCCGCGGGAGAGCCGGATCTGCCGCCGCCGGCCCCGGCCGCCGCCGTCCTCGTCTTCCCGGCGAGCAGCACCGCCCCCTCGGTTCACGTGCCGTGAACAGTAAACCCTAGATCCGGAGGTGTTTTTTTTACTAAGTCCCAAAGATTCCAGATCCAAGTGCTCCTATTCATAGCCTCATAACTTTGCGTCTGTAGCTCCGATTCATGCATATAGCATATTGAAATGTTCATCTCAGAGAGTACATCATTTCATTCCATTGCATCATTTTCATTTGGGTTCATCTTGATGCCCGAATGCTGTTGGAAGAGGGATACTTGAGTTAATCGTCAGATCTGCTACTCCATTTAGACTTTTGGCATTTTTGCCATGATTATTGTGTGCATGATATGCCCTGATGCTCTACATATGTTTTGTTAAGGGGTTTGTCATCTTTCCAGAGGTGGAACCCATGTTTTTTTGTGATGTGTGTGGTGACTAGTGCAAGCTTGCAAAGTGAGGCACTTGGTAATTCTGTTTTTAGGGACTTAGCATTTCCACCAAGTCCTTGACCTGTTTAGCTCATGTTGTCATATGTTCATGTTGTTTCCGAGTGATCCGTGCCTCTTTTGAGGATGATCAGTAAGGATGTTTTATTAATATTGTAGTGCTCTATCCATCCATGTCTTTGTTTGCATTTATGGAGCACCCTAACTTGAGTCAATCGAGCTCTACTTTTGCTACTTTGTGAATCTGGGCAGATTGTCAACTTGTTTGCAATTTTGCCAATGATGTTGTAGTTGATCCGTGCATGCTATGCCATTGTTCTTGCCATGTCTAGCTTGAATTTTGTGTGTTCTTGATAGATGTATGCTTATCTTGTCATGGCTTGCACCGTAGTGAGTACATCGAGCTCGTAAACATGCCTACTTGATTTTTTTTCAGCATGTGCCAGTTTTCACTAAGTCTGAAAACTGATTATGTTTTTTGATATGTTCACGTGCTTGTTAGTATATTTTCTGATCCCTTTGGCTCAAGGTCACTAAGGGATTTTTGTTAAGCTATTTGAGTAGCTCCATGACATGTTCTTATTTGTCATGTTCAGGTCCAGTGGCATGTAGTTTTGTTTCTCCGAAGAGTGCTATCTGATCTGAGATTCCAGACAAGTGTTAATTTCACTAAGTCTGAGATCTGTTTACCATATGCATTTTTGCCATGCTTGTTTGAACCTGTTAATGGATGAATTGGCCGTAGCTCAGTGCTATACTTTTGTTAAGCATCTTGTATGCATCCCTGCCATGTATTTTGTTGTCATGTTTGGGTGCTTTAGCATGTTCATCTCACTGCATTTAGATGGCTACTTGCTGTAAATCGCAGACCGGTGTCATATTTGAATCGCTTGCCATTTCCAAACCGTAACTCCGATTCCGGCGTTCTTTATATCGTTTTCAAGCGATTTCATCTCATCTTTCCAGTGGCACACTTGGATTTCCACATTGAGGCCAGGTTCATGCATTCCCTGTCATATCTTGCATATGCATCCCGCATCGCATCCCGCATAGCATATCATCTTTGCATCATGTTGTTTGATCCTTGCACGTGGTTGATTGTGTTCCGTTTGATTGTTTGTCTTGTTTGGGTAGAGCCGGGAGACGAGTTCGCTAACGAGGAGCCCGTTGAGTTTTCTTTCGAGGATCCAGTCAACTCTAACAGCTTTGCAGGCAAGATGATCATACCCTCGAAATCACGACTATCTTTGCTATGCTAGTTTGCTCGCTCTTTTGCTATGCCAATGCTACGATGCCTACCATTTGCTTTCAAGCCTCCCAAATTGCCATGTCAAACCTCTAACCCACCATGTCCTAGCAAACCATTGATTGGCTATGTTACCGCTTTGCTCAGCCCTCTTATAGCGTTGCTAGTTGCAGGTGAAGATTGGAGGCCGTTCCTTGTTGGAACCATTTATTTACTTGTTGGGATATCATTATACTGCCATGTTTTCTTAATGCATCTATATAATTGGTAAAGGGTGGAAGCCTCGGCCTCTCGCCTAGTGTTTTGTTCCACTCTTGCCGCCCTAGTTTCCGTCATATCGGTGTTATGTTCCCGGATTCTGCGTTCCTTACGCGGTTGGGTTATAATGGGAACCCCTTGATAGTTCGCCTTGTTTAAAGATTTTCCAGCAATGCCCAACATTGGTTTACCATTTTCCACCTAGACTCTTTTTTCATTGGGTTTTCGGAGCCTGAGGGTCATCTTATATTAGCCCCCCCCCCCCGGGCCAGTGCTCCTCTGAGTGTTGGTCCAACCGAGCGATGTCCGGGGCTACCAGGGGCAACTCTGGGCTGGCCTACCCGACGTCTGGCTCATCTGGGTGTTTCCTGAGAACGAGATATGTGCAGCTCCTATCGGGATTTGTCGGCACATTCGGGCGGTGTTGCTGGTCTAGTTTTAACCTGTCGAAATGTCTTGAAGAACCGAGATACCTAGTCTAATCGGAACGTCTTGGGAGGAGGTCTATTCCTTCGTTGACCATGAGAGCTTGTCATGGGCTAAGTTGGGACTCCCCTATAGGGTTTTGAACTTTTGAAAGTCGTGCCCGCGGTTATGGGCAGATGGGAATTTGTTAATGTCCGGTTGTAGATAACTTGAACCTTAATTTAATTAAAATGAATCAACCGTGTGTGTTACTGTGATGGCCTCTTCTCGGCGGAGTCCGGGAAGTGGACACGGTGTTGGAGTAATGTTTGCGCAGGTTGTCCTCTAGTTTCTCGCTCGCGCTTTACCTCCTCTTCTCGCTCTCTTTTGCGAATAAGTTAGCCACCATTTATGCTAGTCGCTTGCTGCAGCTCCACATATATCCTTACCTTACCTTACCTATAGGCTTAAATAGTCTTGATCGCGAGGATGCGAGATTGCTGAGTCCCTGTGGCTCACAGATTACTATTACACCAGATGCAGGGCCTGATGATTCCGCTCCAGGTGACGCGCTCGAGCTCAAGTGGGAGTTCGACGAGGAATCTCAACGTTACTATGTTTCCTTTCCTGATGATCAGTAGTGATGCCCAATTGGGGGTGATTGGGACCGTGTCGCATGTTGGGTTTATCTTCCATTTTGGCGTCGTAGTCGGGCCATGAGTGTTTGGATGATGTAATGTTATTTAAGTACCTTGTTTGACGTGGCGAGTGTAAGCCAACTATGTTATCCCTTTTATTATTCATATTACATGGGATGTTGTGAAGATTTCCTTACTTGCGACATATGCCTTCAATGCGATTATGCCTCTAAGTCGTGCCTCGACACGTGGGAGTTATAGTCGCATCGAGGGTGTTACATGACTGCCCAGACACAGAAGCCCTCGCGGCCTTCAAACATAGCGTCTGGGATGAATGGCTCGCGCGTCACCTCAGCCAGGAAGGACCCAAATCCATGACAACCCTCACCGCTCTAATGAACCGCTTCTGCGCGGGAGAAGACAACTGGCTCGCTCGTAAAAGCAACAACGCTAGCGGCCCGGGCACTTCAAAATCCGAGATGGCAACGGCAAGCCACGACAAACCGAACATAACAACATACGCGACACAGTAGTGAATGTCGGATTTCACAATTCGAAGCCCGGTCAATGGAAGAAGCTACTAAAGGCAAACCTGGACGGACCATCCACCCTTGACAGGATATTGGACTGACCTTGTCAGATTCACGGTCTCCCTGATAGGCCAGCTAATCATACCAACCGTAACTATTGGGTCTTCAAGCAGGTAGGAAAGCTTAACGCCGATCACTAGGGGAGGAGGCCACCGGGTGGCAAACACGACGGATCGGCTCGCCAGCAGAACACTAGGGGCCAGAAAAAGTTCCCCTCCAATGTTCGACCACTCCCAGAATGCAAATAGCAGTTCGGCTACCGCCACCCACCTACTGTACTGGCGAAATTTGCACCACGCGCACATCACTACGCACTCAAGATACCATGGGCATCGGCGGAAGCACAACACAGACAACCCTACAAGCATTCCTGTAACGTTTTTTATATGTTTTTCTCATTTTTTTTCTGTATCATGTCTAAAGAAACAGGTGACCAACTGGAAAGCGTCTAGAGCGGACTCTATCAGAGTTCGAATCCATACACTCACCTAAGTGGTTACTTCCGTT
>NC_041386.1:234924024-234938032 GCF_002162155.2 Triticum dicoccoides | reverse complement strand
TGCACTCTTTACTCCGAGCCTGTACTATGCCCCTTTTCCTCCGATCGCGACCACGAGCATGTCAAATAGTGGGTCCGTGGTTTCTTTTTTTATATACATATACATAAATTTATCATTGGCACATCGCTTCATTCTCAGTAAGCCTCACCCGAGCCAAACTCTCATACCCCTTCAACAATAAAGTACGGCCTCAACGGCTGCTTTGCAGACGCGCCTCGGCACATCCTGCCAGGGGCTCGGCATGGGAAGGAATGAGTTGCTAGTAAAAGTCCGAACAACTCTATAGCGTAATTCGGCGTCGCAAGTTTGGCCTTATATGCATCAACTCCGAATCATTGTCTTGGGTCAATAGTTGGGTTGCCCGACTCCTGTGTTTGCTACCATACGTTCCGCACTATCGGCTAGGGTAGTAAAGGGTGAACTACTGCGATTGTGCCCTGGCCTAGACCGGATGAGCACATCAGTCGAGAAAGCCGAAAACTGACTGTCATGATGCAGCGAGAGCTGGTCAACCACTTGATGACTTATTGGAATCTTTAGCGATTCTCCATGTAATACGAGGGATCTTTTTCAGATCATATATGTATGGCACCACATGCCGCATACACACCAGGGGTTATGTCGTAGCCCCGCCATAAAACTCCTATGGTTAAGTGAAAGTGTTAACGCCTTATAGTCTGATTGACTGGTTCACCGCATTATCACCTCCTTCATGGACCAAGACGTTGGATAAAGAGTGATTAAATGCTTTTCCGAACACCCCCGTACTTCCTACGAGGGGGCTGAAGCCGACGACTGGAAAACTTTCAGATTATATTAAAACAATCGCATAGGAGGAATTCAAGATTTTCGAGCAAAATATAAATAGATTAACTATAAAGTTGTGTTTTACAATCATCATACACCTCACTCGAACATTATGTTCTTCGAGCATTAGCCCTCAATCAAGCGGGCGGCCTCTAGGACGTCTTCAAAATAATACTCTGGTTGCGGACGGTCCTCGCCTTTGGGCGGTGTCACAGCCCTAGAATTGTTTGCAGATAGTTGCATCAGTGAGCATCTTGCATCTTGTTATTTTCAAGAAACTTGAAATGAGGAAATTGAAAGCCTCAGAAATCACCTTAAAAGAAGGGCAAGAACCTTTAAATTGCATTCAGTGATTCCAAATTGCTTTAAAAATAGTGTTGAGAATTTTGGCAAAGGTTATATACGAAACCAAAATTTTGGAACATTTTTAAGGGATTATTTGGTCTCTGAATTTAAAACAATATTCTATTTGAATTTGAAAATATATTCAAATATATATGGGATATGTTTTCAAATGCTCTGTGATAATTTATGTGCCTGTGGAAAAGTCCATGAGGCAACATAAAAATACTCAAAGGATGTTCTGGCATTGTTTGAATTTTGTTTGAATTCAAAACAATGGCAAAGGATTAAATAAAAGAAAACGGAAGGAAAATAAACAGGAACATAACTTACCTGTAGCAGCAGCCCACCTGAGGCGGCCCATCAGGTGGCCTAGCCCACCACCGTAGCCCCCTCTGTCGTCTTCCTCCCCGTGCCAGTAGACAGGGCACGTGCTCGTCGCGCGCGCGCCAGCTCCTGCTTCCACTGCGACGCCCCGGCTCTTCTGAACACGCAACGGAGACGCCCGAGACCATCTCCCCTGTTCCCCTCGCAACTCTCTCTTCCCCTCCTATGCTCTCTCTCCCTCTCACCACCGAACGCCTATCGCCGCCGTTCGCCGTTACCGCGGCCACCGGCCACCAGACTCCTCACCGACGAGTCCCCGGACTCCGCTTCCTCGCGCTGAAGCTCTCTGCCAAGCCAAGCATGTCCGTATGACCTGCATCGCCGTCGCCATCACCGTCTTCAACCTCGGCCACCCGAGATCACCGGCGACATTCCATCATCACCAGCCCCACCCTGAGCTCGCCGTCTCCTTCATACGAACCACTGTGAGCCCCTCTTGCTCCTCCACTTATCTCCACACCCACGCGCGTGCTCTAGCTCCGACCCCACCGTACCCGCAAACTCCACGCCACCGGCGATGTCACCGCTGTCGCTACAGCCACCGGGGATCAAAACCGAGTGAGGCACCGTACTCCACACCCTCCCAGGAGCCAAAAAGCCCCACCTGCTTGATCTATGGCGCCCCACATGGCCGTTCCCGAGCACGCCCGAACCACGACCACCGCAAAGCTCATCGCCGGTGCCCCAGCACGCCACCGCAGCTCCAGCCGCCACCACCTCTGGATGCGCCCCTCTGCCAGCTCCCTGTAGATGCTCCCCGCGCGCCAAATCGGGCCCTGCAGCAAAATCCCGACTCCCTCCACCGCGGATTTGGTCGCCGGTGGTTAAACGCCGGCAGCTGACGTGGCAACGTCATTAGCGACTAACAGTTCTGCTAATTAACCTCCTAGTGACACTCACAGCTGAGCCTCACTGTCTAATTAAACATAGTTTACTTTCTGTTTAGGTTTAACTAACCACGGTGGGCCCATGCGTCAGCTCTAACCATGCTGACGAGGCAGTTGACTGGGCCCACACATCAGCGACCCTAACCAGCACTGGTTCACTGACTAGTGGACTCCACTGGTCAGGTTTGACCCGGGGCAGCCCTGTTGACTTGCTGACGTCATGCTGACGCAGTTAACCATTTTCTGGTTTTAAAAATAATCAGGGAATTCCAGAAAATGCCCAAAACTTCTAAAAATCATAGAAATTAAACTGTAACTCCAAATGAAATAATTTATATATGAAAAATTATCAGAGATATATGAAGAATCTGTTTATGCCATGTTCATGCATGTTTGAGCAAGTTAACATCACCAACTAGGACAATTCATGTTTACGGAATCTATGGTATGTAGTTTTGGAGTTGGAATTTGCTATATGTTTGAATTCCACTTCAATTAATATGACTAACTGTTGCATTAGGTGAATTCAGTACCTTAACATGCCATGATACATCATGTTTGTTGCATTGCATTGATGTGTTCTTTCTGTGTTTGCCAGTGACTGTTCCCCCTCGGTAGACGTATGTTCCGACGATGAATTCGATGACACCAATGAAGAGCTATATCATCTTCAGAAGTGCCAGGCGAGCAAAATCCCTTGTCCATTCCGATACAATCCCACTCTCTCGCTCCTACTCTCTTTTACTACATTAGGACAACAACGATTCATCTATTACCTGTTGCGGTAGTTGAACCCCTTATCCTCTGAATGACCTGTCATTGCCACAGTAAATAGATGAAACCCACTAGCATGAGTAGGAGTTGTTTGAGCCCTGATGTGCCTACTCATTCATGCTTGGTTGTCATGCTTGCTACTTCTTAGAGTTGAGCCAGGTCTGATTCATCAAGGATGAATTGGAAAGTTGTGAGCATGTCCTACTATGTGTGAGCTAAGTGTGTTGAACACGATTTGGTAAAGGTATCGATGAGAGGCCATGTAGGAGTACATGGTGGGTTGTTTCATTGGAACCGTCCTTAAGCACTGAGATCTGTATGTGTGATTCAAGAACCAGCTACTACCATGCATTGGGTCCGAAACCAATGGACCCTCTCGGCTCCTTAACCACCCTAGTCCTCTGTCCAGGAGTTGCAATTAGTTTCTGGTGTTTACAGGATATGTCTTGGTGGCACGGTGTACCGAGTCGCCCGTTTGGTGTCTCGAGAACCCTGTACACATCGTTCGGGGCCGTATGTGGAAACCTCGGCCGGACTCCCTGCAGATGGAACCCGGATAGGCGATAGACCTGGACTAGAGACTTGAGTGTTTAGGTAGGCCGTGGCCGACACCCTCGTTGGGCTTCCGCTTGAAGGTTGTCGAGTACATGTCGTGTAAACGATGGTAAGTGGTGAGAGCGTGTATGAAGAAGTACACCCCTGCAGGGTTAACATCATCTATTCCAATAGCTGCGTCCGCGGTAAAGGACTACTTGGTTGCCTATACAGTTCATAGACAAGTGAAAGTGGATACTCTAAAATGCGCAAGATAAGCGTGAGTGCTATGGATAGCGTTCTCGTAGGGAGACGTGAGCGGATCCATAGTGGTGTATTGATATGGTGAATATGTGGACTCGTGTGCACCACCTCAAAAGAGTTACCTGCGGACGTAGTTTAAGATAGCCACCGAATCAAAGCTGGCTTGCTGCAGTCAAACTCCACCACCCCCATTGTTGACACCGATGCATATGTAGTTAGTTCTGATGTAAGTCTTGCTGGGTACATTTGTACTCACGTTTTCTTAATTTATGTTTTTGCAGAGAGAATTCAGTCTTGCTAGTAGTTCCACATGGACTTCAACGTTTAGCTTGTTACCTCAGCTATGATATTGTACCCTCGGCAGGATCGGGTAGATAGTCAGGCTTCTCAGCCTTTTTCATTTGTAGATGTCTGTACTCAGACATGTTAAGCTTCCGCATGTGCTTTGTCTGGTATGCTCTGTATGTTGGGGTCATGAGACCCATGTTTGTAATGCTTGGCTCCTCGGGGCCTAATGAATAAATACTCTAAGTCGTACAGTCTTGTTGTGATGCCATGTTGTATTTGCACATATCGAGCATATTGTGTGTATGATTGAAATGCTTGGTATGTGTGGGATCCGATAACCTAGTTGTTTATCCTTGGTAGCCTCTCTTATGGGGAAATGTAGTCTTGTGCTTCCATGAGCCATAGTAGTCTGCTACAACCCGGTTCACCGGAGTCCTGCTAGCCCAGCAGTACTGCTCCGAAACACTTGACTGGTCGGCATGTGATTCACTTTGTTCATGTGTCTATCCCTCTGGGGAAATGTCACGCGGTGACATCCGGAGTCCTGTTAGCCCAGTGCTACAGCCCGGATTCGCATGCTATTGACCGACATGCTCGATGTTGATTCATGTATGCATGTCCCCGTAAGTTAGTGCCACTTTGGGTTCACGACTAGTCATGTTGGCCCGGGTTCTCTGTCATATGGATGCTAGCGACACTATCATATACGTGAGCCAAAAGGTGCAAACGGTCCCGGGGCATGGTAAGGCGACACCCATGGGAATACCGTGCGTGAGGCCGCAAAGTGATATGAGGTGTTATAGGCTAGATCGGTGTGACTTAGAATCGGGGTCCTGACAGCTTTGGTCCAGCTGAGCATAGTTCGGGTCACCAAACTTCGTCTGTAGCAGAAAAGGCTTTCCAGCCAATATCTATTTCGCCTGCCGAACCACCTCACGAAGTGCTCTAGACTCCGATCGCGCTTCTCTCGCCTCCTATCGGGCCTTGTCCAGTTCAGCCATTAAGGCCTTATTCTCCTTCTCAAGAAATTCGCAGCAGCAAGTAGCATTCTCCAAAGCGAGTGTCATCATGGATATCTTCTCCTTGCCCTGGCATCGCGCAACTTGTTCGGCCTTCAATTCAACCAATGCTCCTTCGGCAGCAGCATCACTAAACTGGGCCCGCTCCTTGGCCCAGATTAGCTCCACCCGAAGAGCCTCCATGGCGGCAGCACCATCTGCATTTCATGCACATTTCATATAAAGCTCTTTCCCGCGTCAAGCACACTGGTGTAAAGAATACTCGAAATACATACCTTGCAAGTCGTCAAGATGCCTGTTGATCAACGCAACGTCATCCTCCGCAATATCCAGCTTTCCCTGCAGCTCAGCCACTTTCGTATTCCGGGCAGCCACGGGAGGGGAAGCAGCCTGTATTTCAAATTAAACCAAGGTTAATACCTGAGCATATATCTTTGATCCTCCGATCGCTTTAGACAATCCGAGTCTCAAGGGCTACTGCATATACAATAGGTGCATTCTGTGAATGAAATTCAGTTGATAAAGCTACATCACAAACCTCAAAACCTCTTAGAAGGCTTGTGAAGGCCTCATTCAATCCAGTCTTTGCGGATAGAACCCTTTCGACCACCGTAACCATCAAGGAACGGTGCTCTTCTAAAATGGACGCTCGTCGTAGCATGTCCGTCAGCACCTCCCGCGCTCCTGGGTCTTCAGAAACCACCGTCGGAGTACGGCATTCCAGTGAAGGAACCCGCCTGCTTGCCTCCAGAACCGTCTTCGGCTGTAAATCGGACGGTTCGGGAACACCAGTCTCGATCCCGGAACCTCGAGTGATGGAGGCACCACCTTCGGGCGCCCTTCAGGACGATACCTCGGTATCATCTCCTCTGTTGGGCGATGAGGCCAGAGGAGGCGTGTCACTCTCCATCATCTCCAGAAGAAGATCTCCCGAGGAGGAGGACGATTGAGAAACACTGGGCATTAACCTGCATGGATGAACATACGATCACTTCACTAGTGGGAAAAAGAACAAAGTACATTCAAAGTGCCCCAGCTTCACTTACGGTTTGCCTCGAGGTTCGTCCTCGTCATCAAGCTCTACAGCAACCTCACTCGCCCGACCCAAGCCGCTCGACGATGGCTTTTTTACTCTCTTGGAAGGCTTGCCCTCCTGATCTTCAGAAGCAACCCTCTTCTTGCCTTGGAGGACTCCCTCTGCACCCTTGCCCTTATGCAAAGGGATTTCAGTTTCCCCAAACGCAGCCACTTGGTACGGTGCCGGAATCAGCATTCTCATCAGCAGGACAGCCACAGGGTCTTCGGGAAGAGGCGTCGGACACCAGATTAGCACCGCTTTCTTTATCCAGTCCTGAGCAGGGACGGGTTGTTCAATATCTCGTTAAAACATGCTCTAATGAAAGGTGCTCGAGTACTTACCGAAGTAGATGGACGATTGCAGTCAAGGACAACATCTTCGGTAGTGTCCCGCCATTGCCCTCGTTCCCCAAAATACAATTTCCACATTCCTTCGTGCGTAGTGCCGAGGAGGTGCTATAGGGTCCGCCGCCCTTCTGGGTTAAACTCCAACATACGAAGAGGCCACCGCTGACATGGCAGGATCCAGCGGACCAGCATTACTTGGACAACATTCACAAGATCGATGCCCTTTGCGGTAAGGCTTCGGATGCGACTTTGCAAAGTCTGCACTTCATCGACGGATCCCCAGTCCAATCCCTTATTAACCCATGAAGCGAGCTGAGTTGGAGGGATGGGTTAGAACGCAGGTATGGCTGCCCACTTGGGGCCCTGCGGCTCGTTGATATAAAACCACCCCTGCTGCCACAAGTCAGAAGATTCGGCGAAAGATCCTTCGGGCCAAACCGCGTCGGACAGCTTGCCTATTGTGACGATGCTGCACTCTGCCTGCTCCTTCTCTGCCACCTGCGGCCTCACATCAAAGGTCTTGAGCCACAAACCAAAGTGCGGAGGAGTCCAAAGTAATGCCTCACACGTGACTATAAATGTCGAGATGAGGAGAACAGAGTCCGGGGCTAGATCGTGAAAATCTAGCCCATAGTAGGACATGAGCCCTCGGACAAAGGGGTTAAGCGTGAACCCTAGCCCATGAAGGAAGCGGGATACAAATACTACCCTCTCGCCAGATCTGGGGGTCGGTATGACTTGCCCTTGTGCCGGAAGCCGATGAAAGATTTTCGGGGTCAGATACCTCGCTATGCGGAGCTTCATAATATCCTCCTCCGTCACAGAAGAAGCCACCCACCGGCCTTGACTGCTGGATCTGGACATGACTAAGGCTGGTGGCGATTGGAACCCGAGGGTTGGAACTTGGGGTGGCCGGGGTTGAGGAAGGAGCGAGTGCAAGGGAAAAATACGAGACTAGGATCTCTATAAAGGCCCCGAATACCGGGCGTTTTCCCCTAGCTCTCTAAACTTACCTATCGCCAAGGAGTTGTACACAGGGGATGGTTGGGTTCCTTACACCTGCATTAATGAAAATCACATAAATAAAGGGACACGATCTCTGCCTTGACGGGACGTGCTAGTAAAACCGCATCTCGAGACGTGGGGCGGTTTGCTAGCCGATGGTTGGAAATAGCAACCGGGCAGACGTGATATGATGTCACGTACAATTATCAACAAGTTGTGCTCGTGGGGTATTATGTCCTCTGCCATTATATACACAGGTCCGGATATACTTACTTCGTCCGAAGACTATTCTGGAGTTTGGAAGGAGGGAACCCACCTTGCAATGCCCAAGACAAATCTGCATGCCGGACTCCTCGCCATTGAAGCCAGGTTTAGGGGCTACTAAGGGAGTCCTGGACTAAGGGATCCTCGAGTGTCCGGCCTATTATCCTTTGGGCCGGACTGATGGGCTGTGAAGACATGAAGGCCCAAGACTGCATCGTGTCCGGATTGGACTCTACTTAGCGTGGAAGGCAAGCTTAGCGATCGAAGATTCCTTCTTATGTAACCGACTCCATGTAAACCCTAGATCCCCCCGATGTCTATATAACCGAAGGGGGTAGTCCGGAAAGGACATCATATATACTCATTACCATACCCACATAGGCTAGACTTCTAGGGTTTAGCCATTACGATCTCGTGGTAGATCCACTCTTGTAACACTCATATTCATCAATATTAACAATGGGCACACAAGGTTATGTATGCTTACCAGGCCAGGGTAACGCACACCCATAACCTTCCCTCGTTGGAGGCACCGACCAGAGGCATGACAACGGACCGAATAAAGGCCTTCCCACAAAGGCAAATGTGGTTGCGCTGGGGAAAATCTTGATTCAGTGGCACCATGACCCGATCAACGGTATGTTCAAGTTGAATTATTATCAGGTTCAACTTAAAGTGAAAGTAACTGGTGTCATGATATGCCATGAAAATGCAACACTAATATATATGCACCACATATCATCATAAATAACTAGATCAACTTCATCAAATACTAAGCATAGATCTCAATAACTCACAACACCTCTTTGGTTATGTTTATTTAACAAATTAACCATGACAATATCTTAGCATAATTCTTTTCTCACTCAAGAAAATATTAAGCCAACTAATTCCTTTTGCATAAACATATTACTTCTTCATAATCAAACATTACTTCTTTTGACTTAAACTAACTTAGTTTGTTGTAAACTTCTATAGACTAAGCATATCAGCTTAAAAAAGCATCCAACAGAATATAAATTTATTTTAGTGAATTAAATGCATGAATTAAATTATTTGTTCAAGTTGAAAAATCACAAATATTGCAATGACACCATGAAAATGTTGTTGTGGCTTGCCTTAGTGCAGATGAGGGTCACACTCCTCCTGGTGATCCTCAAGACAAGTTTCACCTTCTGAAAACAATTATAAACACAAAAAGAAAATATGAAGAACCACTCTGAAATTCACCAAAAAATCTATAAAGTAGAGAAAAATCTCATTTTTGTTGTGCTCCTAGATATTTTCATTAAGAACACAATGCAAAAAGAATCAATTCATTTGGACTTATGGTTAAAAACTTGTGACTGTTTGAAGCTCTCTGGAATAATTTGAATTTGAATTAAATCAAATAGAAGTGGGGGTGACGTCGAAGGCATAAACCCCGCGGGGCGCCTCCACTCGTACCGCTTTGGGCACGGCCAGACTGGCTGACAGCGGGCCTCGCAAGTCAGGTGAGAGGGAGGGGAGAGGGAAACAGAGCACGGCGGAGCTTCACCGGAGCTCACGCCGGCGAGGAGGGTGTCTTGGCACGAGCTAAAGGGATGGATCGAAAGAGAAGACGAAGGCGCACCAGCCCGTACCCGTAGATTAGCTAGGGGTGATCGGACGGTGTCGGAATGGGCTTCTCCAACAGCGACAAAGAGCGGTGGTCACCGGAGTTGGGGATGATGGCGAGCAGAGGCTGCACCAGTGGCCACAACCGGGTCGGACGGCACCACTGAAGCACGGCAGAGGCTCTGGGAGAGTGGCCGAAGCTTGGGAAGGGCTGGAGCTGTGGGGACGACCCGAGGAGATAGCCGGCGAGCTCGAGCTCGGGGATGGCGGCCCAAGGCCTGCCCGGCTGGGCTACAGCTTCCTACTAGTTTGTGGAGTGTGCGAGAGGGCTTGGTGATGCTCGAGAGGGCTGGGGAGGGCTGTATTTATAGTCGAGCGAGGTGAGGGGTTCGGGCTCCGCCGGAGGACACCTGGACACGGCGCCCGGTGACAAACGGCCTCAGTGAGCGAGGGGGAAGGCGACGCCTCTGTTTATGGAAGATATCAGCCTGCCGACAGGGTGCCAGAGAGGCCTGGGCCATGGTGAAGACACGGTATACCAAGGCAGACCCGAATCACATGGTCGAGGTCGGACCTGTGGGGCCCAACGGAAAATAGATCCCCGTTAGCTTAGTTTATGGGTAAGTAGAATTAGCCGCAAAGTATTCTCAACAGGACTGTAAGCTGGACCGCCTGTTGGATGGTATAGAGGAGGAATTTAGTCAGTCTGCATGACTATGTAATTAAAGTGACATGTATAATGCCTTCTAGCTGGATTGTAGATCATTTGTCATTGCGGACCTTTTTGCTTGAACCTCCGGGCCCGATAGTCCAGAGAGAATCCGAATGCCCGCTTAGTTATATAAAATCGGGGTATGCGTGGAGACCAGGCGTAGGGGTCATTAGTGCTTTATCAGACAAGTTCCCAACCTATTATGTTATATTACATGGGTAGTAAGAAACATCTTCCAGGGAGAATAGTTCCGTTAATGGTTCCTTTCCCTGGGCAAGCATGCCCTAAAGTGCATGTCCGGACTGCGATAGGAAACGCAGGAAAAACATCTGGGGGCAGATAGGAAAAATAAAATTCATCTTTTGTCACCGACCGAATATTCCCTTAAGAACGCTAGCTTTCGGCTTCACCCAGACTGAGGTACACATCCGGTTGACCCGGCAGTAACAATCGCAGAGGTGCTCCCCTTATGGCCTAGCCGAATTAACAGGAACGTAGGGCATAAATACAAGAGCCAGGCAACTCAGCTTGGCCAAAACTTAAGTCATATCGATGCATATAGTGGTGAAAAAGGTACATGCGGAAGTATAACACATGTGTTGGGCATGAGGCCCTGATAAATAATTTAAGCTTCTGTGAGAGAAGCCCCCAGGTATGAAGAGTGCGGTTAGCGCATCTGTACTATGCAAACAAGGCACAAGGTGGCCCTTGAAGGCCTAGAGAAAGAAGAAAAGAAAGAAAGAAAGGAAAACAAGACAGATAATGTATTTGTGAAAAATGAACAAGGGGAGGGGACTAACATAGAGTCCGGTGCTAGGCGTAGAATCTTCGGAGCCTGGCCACGTTCCATGGGTTCGGCTCGAGTCGACTAGTCGATGCATCCCGCAGTCGGTACGCTCCACCGGTCAGAACTTGGTCGATAATGGAGGGACCTTCCCATTTGGGCTCAAGCTTGTTCTTTTTCTTATCCGGCAGGCGTAGAACTAGTTCGCCAACGTTATAAGTTTTGGCCCATACTTCTCTGCTTTGTTATCTGCGAGCCTGTTGCTAATAAAATGCGGAACGGGCTTTGGCTACGCCACGCTCCTCCTCCAAGGTGTCCAGATTGTCCTGCCGATCGAGCTCGGCTTCTCTTTCTTCGTACATGCGCACTCTAGGTGAGTCATGAATTATGTCATAGGGAAGGACTGCCTCTGCGCCGTACACCATAAAGAAGGGTGTCTATCCGGTACTACGATTCGGCGTGGTCCGCAGCCCCCAGAGTACGGAGTCGAGCTCCTCTACCCAGTGCGTGTTAGACTCCGTTAAGGAACGCACTAATCTAGGTTTAATGCCGCTCATTATAAGACCGTTTGCTCGCTCGACTTGACCGTTGGTTTGTGGGTTATAGACTGAGGCATAATCGAGCTTGATGCCCATTTTGCTGCACTATGGTTTTACCTCGTCGGCCGTGAAGTTCGTGCCGTTATCAGTGATGATGCTGTGGGGGATGTCGTATCGGTGTACAACCCCGGATATGAAATCTATCGCCGGTCCAGATTCGGCTGTTTTAACCGGTTTGGCCTCTATCCATTTGGTGAATTTATCCACCATGACCAATAAGTATTTTTTCTTGTGGGTTCCCCCTTTAAGGGGTCCAACCATGTCAAGCCCCCAGACCGCAATGGGCCATGTAATGGGGATTGTTTGGAGGGCGGTGGGTGGCATGTGGCTTTGATTTGCAAAGAGCTGGCAACCGGCGTAACGCTGGACCAAGTCCTGTGCATCTGCTCGGGCCGTTGGCCAATAGAATCCTGTACGGAAGGCCTTGCTTACGAGAGCTCGGGCTGCGGCATGAAGACCACCGAGTCCGGCGTGAATTTCTGCCAAAAGATTCCGCCCTTCCTCTTCGGAGATGCACCTTTGAAGGACTCCGGTAGTGCTTTTTTTGTACAATTCTCCCTCATGGACCCTGTAGGCCTTAGATCGCCGCACTATGCAGCATGCCTCATTTTGGTCTTCTGGAAGTTCCTGTCTAGTTAGGTAGGCCAGGAATGGTTCTGTCCATGGGGCAATAATGGCCATTATTTTGTGGGCTGAAGGTGTTATTTTGGTGGCGGAGGCTCCGATTGTGTCAGAGAGTTCGATATCGGGTATTTTGGCCGGGTCCGTACTGTTGTTACCGGTGTCCCCTTCCCATACTATGGATGGCTTAAAAAGCCTTTCCAAAAATATGTTGGGGGGACCGCGTCCCATTTTGCGCCGATGCGGGCGAGGATATCCGCCGCCTGATTGTTTTCCCGAGCCACATGGTGAAATTCGAGTCCCTCGAACCTAGCTGACATTTCTAGGACGGCATTTCGATAGGCCGCCATTTTCGGATCCTTGGCATTGAAATCTCCGTTTATTTGGGATATTGCGAGGTTTAAATCCCCACGCACCTCCAGGCGTTGAATGCCCATGGAGACTGCCATCAGAAGACCATGCAACAAAGCTTCGTATTCGGCTGCATTGTTGGAATCTGTATACAATATTTGCAGTACGGACCGAACGGTATCTCCGGTTGGGGACGTCAGGACGACGCCCGCCCCTAGACCGGCCAGCATTTTAGAACTGTTAAAGTGCATGATCCAATTGGTGTATGCGCCGTACTCTTTAGGGAATTCGGCCTCCGTTCATTCGGCGACGAAGTCGGCCAGTACTTGCGATTTAATGGCTCGGTGAGGTTTGTATGTTATGTCGAACGGGAGAAGCTCAATGGCCCATTTGGCAATCCGGCCCGTAGCATCGCGGTTGTTGATAATATCGTTAAGTGGCACTTCCGAGGCTACTGTAATCGAACACTCTTGAAAGTAGTGTCGCAGTTTTTGTCACGACCGGGTTTTCCGGGTATAAATTTCCAGGAAAAGACCGTCGTGCTGATCAGTCCCAGGATTACTGTTAGCTGATGAGGCTCCAACTTGATACAGAAATTCCAAGCAAAATACAAAAAATATGTGGTACAAGACCATTCTGGCCTGTGAGTACAACAATTGGGTTTCTAGTGGTCGATGGCGGAAGCGGTTTGTGAGACATCAGTGTCTATGGGACTCCATTTCCCACAGGAACAGCAGACCAGGTTAACTCCTATCTTCGCGAGGCTGCTATCACCGTTGCTTAGTTTCCAGGGCTGTCATCGCCACGCTCCTCTCCAAGCAAGCAATCTGGCCAAGACAATAGCCAGGGACAAGCCAGTGAGTACTTTGAAAGTACTCGCAAACATTAAGAACACAGGTATAATATAATTGATAATCATGCACTGAAAAATTCCATGATCACATCGTCAGTCATAAATAAAACATCTTTTAGGCATGCAAGTAGGTTATTTTCATGCAACATGAATAAGCAGTAATAGAGTGGGAATAAAATGCCACAGTCGGGCGTCTGAGCGACACCACATAAAGGGCTTTAAAAGAAATGCCACAGTCGGGCGTCTGAGCGACACCACATAAAGGGCTTTAAAAGAAATGCCACAGTCGGGCGTCTGAGCGACACCACATAAAGGGCTTTAAAAGAAATGCCACAGTCGGGCGTCTGAGTGACACCACATAAAGGGCTTTATAAAATAAATAATCACAATGAATATCCAGGAGGTAGAACCGTCCCAGGGATACTCGATAATATAAATAATGCAATGGGTTAGTCCATCACAAAATAATAATCGTGGTCCTCACAAGTAACCAGTC
>NC_041386.1:234911283-234923734 GCF_002162155.2 Triticum dicoccoides | reverse complement strand
AAATGCCACAGTCGGGCGTCTGAGCGACACCACATAAAGGGCTTTAAAAGAAATGCCACAGTCGGGCGTCTGAGCGACACCACATGAAGGGCTTTAAAAGAAATGCCACAGTCGGGCGTCTGAGTGACACCACATAAAGGGCTTTATAAAATAAATAATCACAATGAATATCCAGGAGGTAGAACCGTCCCAGGGATACTCGATAATATAAATAATGCAATGGGTTAGTCCATCACAAAATAATAATCGTGGTCCTCACAAGTAACCAGTCGGTATCCAAGTTTGGTTTAACAATATCTCCTCCGAAGACCGACACTAAGACCAACACTTGACCCATCCCAGACTGTAATCCTTAACCATGGACACGGCTATTCGAATAGTTTTTAATCTCTGCAGAGGGTGTACTCTTTACCCACGAGTAACGGATTCCTTTAGTCCATCGGGACTAATTCCATCTATGGCCTTTTTGTTGAAAACACGCCTAACTTGCACACACCAGCTTAACTCATCGGTGTCTGGAATCACCCACGACACTTGTTAAGCAAAACTCTAAGTGGGGAGGCTACAACCTCGCGTAGCATGGGATCAAATTTATATCGCGCGCTCTAAGGGGTGGCCTCCCCTCTCGGTCCCAACCGGAAACACCCATGCCCCCGGACCAGGTGGCCTGCCTACCGGCTACAACCGATATCTTCCACCATGGCCTCTCTGTACGGTGTGTGCTTGAAAGGGGTTGACGACTTACTGAACCATACCCTACCTGCGGCAGGGACAAGTGGTAGTACATAGCAAGTATGGGGGTTACTGGAACAAGACTCGATCTACGGTCGACTCAGGAGGTTTATAAATTCCCTGCATGACATGTATAACAAATATATTTCAACCAACAAAATCACCACTCAATATACCTTACCATGCCATACCGGACATAACCGTGCCGACGGGGACCGGCGACAAGCTCACTCCTACCCAAGGCACAGGCTTTCCCGGATTCCTTTCCGGCATGCATGCAAGGCACATGAGGATGATTACCATCACAAGTATATTCATTTCCAACAGCAAGGAAATCACTAATATGCATTCATGCAAATGATCATATCACATGAAATAACAAGTTCTCCGATATAAGGTGGTGTTATAAATGTGTCAATTAACACACCAAAAATATTATTCCGTGGTTCAGAATGCTTGCCTTTAATGGTGTGGAGAGGTGGGGGTGCTCTCCAAAATTTTTGAAAGCTTCCTTCTCTCCCAAAAATCCTATTTCCAAAAATATGCAAATAACACATATTTCAAAAACAGTACAAAAAAGTTGTTTGGAAAATTTTCAAATAAATCTTAAAATAAACTAGACAATATTTGAGAGATGTAGGAAAAATAACTAATTCATTTGGAGTTATATTTAAAAAGTTATAGGCAGTCAAAGTTGTGGTCAAAATCTGTTTTTAATAAAATCAGGAAAAAGAAAACGTTTCAAAAGAGATTACGCTTTCGGACAGAGAAGACGTATTTGCGCCTTTTACGCCTCCACTTATCCAGCATGGCTGGCGCGTGAGTCACTGACAGTGGGCCCGCCTGGCCCACTGGTCAGGTTTGACTGGTCCACGCGCGCGTCGTCTCCCCCTGACCGAACAGGGGCGGAGCTCCGGCGAGGCTCGCCGGCGAATGGCGGCGTCCCTCGCTGATCTGAGTGCATGGATGTGCTCAGGAGGTCGAGACGAACTCGGGGGTACCCGCCATGGTCGCCGACGTGGACGGAGTTGCCGGCGACGAGCTTCGCGGCGGAGGGAGCTTCGGGAGCAAGGTGTGTTTGGGGCTATGGTGGTTCCCGATCAAAATCGAGTAGGGGGATGGGTTCACGGGAGGATGAGGAGGTTCCTGGCGAAGAGAACGGAGAGGGGGAGGCCCTGGTGGTGCCAGAATGGCCGGGGCAGAGGCGGCGACTGCGGTTGTCGGAGATGGGGAAGGAGCCTTCCCCGAGTCGATTGGCTACCAATGAGGGTCCTAGGGAGATGGCTTGTGACTTCCTGCATGCGGAGACGAGCTCGGGGCTCCTTAAATAGGCGATCAGGGTCGGTTCCGACGGTGGCCGCGGATAAGGTCGCCGGCGACCGCCATTCTGTAGCTAGGGCGTCGTGGCGGCGACGAGCGCTAGTGGACACACTCGTGGATGAGCTCGCGATGTTCCAAGGGCCAGGTGGCGAGCGGGGGAGGCTTGGGCGGCGCTGAATGGAGCAGGGGCTGTCGGCGGCCGTGGCGGCTAGCTCCTGACCTGTCGGGGACGTGGCGAGGGACTGCTTGGCGTGTTGCGGTGAGAGGGGAGCGAGTGGCGTGGCTCTGCAGTGGTGGAAAGGCCAGGGGCGCGACGCGTTGGCTCGGGCGTGGCACGTGCAAAACGCGTCCTCTGCTTGTGCCCAGAGCACGCACGGAACATGCTCGACGGAATGCCATTGCATGCTAGAGGTCTCGGGTGAGGTTGGGGTTTAACAGACCTAGGTTAAAGTCATCTAGAGGTTTAGTGGACAGGTTAGTTTGATCAGAGGTGCAAGTTCACAGTGTAAACTTGAATCCATGCCAAATCTGGCTATGCACACAGGGTGTTTGATAAAATGCCACAGGCACCTAGGCTTTTCTTGGAGTGGCCAAATTCTCCAGATCAGGGTCTCCTTAGATGCATAAGGAGGTGATGAAGTTAGGTTGCCAAAATCAGAAACTTGTTAGTGCAAGTTTTGCAAAACTTCAATTCTGGACAGAAAGAAAAAGGCATTATTTCATGAACCAAAAATGAACCAATGGGTGCATGCTGCTGGATTTAGGGGTTTGGTAGGGCTGTCTACAAGTAGGAGAAAGCACAAGATCATTGGAGCAAAATTAAATAGGGTTGTAGTAGAAATCACAAGGCTGGACCAGAATGAAAATGAGGTTGATTCACTCAAATTTTTCAAAGAACAGCACTAGGTTTTTGCATAATGTTGAATCATATGCTACTACCAATATCCCATAATTTTGGTGGAGGCTAGAAAGAAATATTTGAATGGGTTGTAGTGCAAAATTGCACTCTGGACCAGAGAAGGAAAAATTGATGCAGAGCTCAACATATTACATGAATAAAATATATTTTTGTATAAAAATGATTTAAAAACATCACATGACATCTCCAAATTTTGGTTAAAATTTTAAGTGAATTTATCAAATGGTTGTAGTTCAAATATGGCCATATAACCTTGAAAAACCATTTTTCAAGAAAATAAAGATCAAGCAATTTAATTAGTTAATTAGTTATACTGATAAAAGAAAAGTTTTTCTTGAGAGGTTAAACAAGTCCAATAACATATTTGAAAGGTTTTCATTTGGGGAAAAAAACTCCATAATGACAAGGGAGATAATGGTTAAAAAAATAAAAAGGGAGCCCAGAAAATAAAAGTTTTAATTCCTGGCAAAAATTTTAATTTAACAAAACAAGGCCAAAATTTTGGGGTGTCACAGTTTTCGTGATGCCATGAATACCGCATATGCTATTTTTTGGTAATGCGGGTACAGTGATTTGCATGGAGTGAGGACAGTGGATACATAGTATACCGGCCTTTGAAGAGGGAATTTGTGTCCGTCCGCTTCCCGTTCGACAACAAGCACCGCGCTGACAACTTGATGAGTTGCCGTAATGTACAACATCATTGGTTCACCAATGTTTGGTGCGGCCAGGATCGGGTTGGTTGCCAGAATGGCCTTTATTTCTTCCAATCCGGCTGTGGCCGCGTCCGCCCACTCGAAGTGTTCGGTGCGTCGAAGGAAGCGATAAAGGGGTAAAGCCTTTTCTCCCAAGCGGGAGATAAAGCAGCTTAGAGCCGCCACACATCTAGTTAGCTTCTGGATTTGTTTGAGGTCTGTTGGGGTAGCCAACTGTGACAACGCTCGGATTTTGGGCGGATTAGCTTCAATACCTCTACTGGAGACAATGAATCCCAGGAGCTTTCCAGCAGGTACGCCGAAAACGCATTTTTCCGGATTGAGCTTGATGTCATATGTTCGGAGGTTGTCGAATGTGAGCCTCAAATCGTCTATCAAAGAGTCGACGTGTTTGATTTTGACGACTACATCATCTACGTATGCCTCTACTGTTTTGTCGATTTGTTTCTCCAGACATGTCTGAATCATGCGCTGATATGTTGCGCCGGCATTTTTGAGCCCAAAAGGCATTGTGTTAAAACAGAAGGGACCGTATGGTGTGATGAATGCCGTTGCGGCTTGGTCTGACTCCGCCATCTTGATTTGGTGGTAACCGGAGTATGCATCGAGGAAACACAATGATTCATATCCTGCAGTAGCATCAATGATTTGATCGACGCGTGGGAGGGGGAAGGGATCCTTTGGGCAAGCTTTATTGAGGTCTTTGAAGTCGACACAAAGGCGCTAGGATTTGTCCTTCTTTGGTACCATCACCAGGTTTGCTAGCCAGTTCGGGTGTTTTATTTCTTTGATGAATCCGGCCTCCAATAACATGGCTAGTTCCTCTCCCATGGCCTGGCTCTTAGGTTTAGAGAAACACCGAAGAGCTTGCTTGACTGGCTTGAATCCTTTGAGGATATTGAGGCTATGCTCGGCCAGCCCGCGTGGGATTCCTGGCATGTCGGAGGGATGCCAAGCGAATATGTCCCAGTTCTCGTGCAGGAACTCTCGTAGTGCGGCGTCCACAGTGGGGCTTAGGTGTGCCCCGATGGAGGCTGTTTTTGTAGGGTCCGTTGGGTGGACTTGGAATTTGACTATTTCATCCGCTGGTTTAAAAGTGGTGGACTTGGATCTCTTGTCGAGTATCACATCATCCCTGTCCACTGTAGAGCATAGCGTAGTTAATTCCTCGGCCGAGGGGGCTTCAGATAATGCCTCGAGGGCCAATGCGGCTGTTTTGTTTTCGGTGCGGAGTGTTGTGTCTGGATCACTAGCGAGTGATGATTACATTGGGCCCGGGCATTTTAAGCTTCATGTACCCATAATGGGGTACGGCTTGGAGGACTGTGAACGCCTCCCATCCTAAAAGAGCGTGATAGCCACTGCTGAACGGGGCCACTTGGATTGTAATTTCTTTGGACCTGTAATTGTCCGGCGTGCCGAATACCACATCTAGTGTGATTTTCCCAGCACAGCGTGCTTCCCGACTGGGGATAATTCCTCTAAAGGTTGTGCTACTTTGCTCGATGCGGTTCCAATCTATTTCCATCTTTTGAAGGGTTTCCTCATAGATGAGGTTTACTCCGTTGCCGCCGTCCATGAGTACTTTGGTGAGTCGAAAGCCATCCACGATTGGACTGAGGACCGTGCGGCTGGTGCTCGGGCTGTTCGGAATTTGGGTTCATCACTGGCATTGAAGGTAATAGCCATGTCACTCCATGGATTTGTTGCTGCTACGTGGCAGATTTCGGCCATGCTGCGAGTGTTCATTTGCGCCTATTATTTGACGCGAAGGTCTCGAACACTGTTAACACCGTATTGTTATCCACTAGATGGTGCTCTGTGGTATGTGAGATAAGAAGATCCTCACCACTTTTGGCCACCTGCCGGAGTATCCAACATGCTCTAAGGCTATGTGTTGGTATTATATCCGCCGTGCTATGAATTCTGCAGGGTCCGTTGAGCCATCCCTCCAGTACGGTTCCTTGCCCTGTAGAGGGTTTTTGCTTTTTGGTAGTTAACCCGGGTGTATTGTGATGATGCACCCTTTTAGTTTGGACTGGGTTTGAGTTTAGGGCCTGATTATCCCAAAAGTTTGTTTCGGTTTTCCAGGCACTTTCCATCGCACAGTACTTTCGTACTATGGACGCCAAGTAAGCAAAGCGTGTTATCTCACAGCGATTTATGGCGTTAAGGATTCCCTTGTCCATGCAATTATTGCAGAAAAATAAGATTGCGTCTTCCTCGCGATAGTCCTTAACCTTGTTCATCGCAAGGAGGAATCTGGCCCAATAATGATGTACTGTTTCCTGGGGCTCTTGCCTGATGTGGGAAAGATCGCTTGTGTTTGGGTGGGTGGGTGGAATTGAATCCGAACCCCTACCCGATCTGGGATCCAGGGGCCAAGGAGTGTCCAGTTTTGGAAGTTCCGGCTCTGGGGTATTACCCGCTAATCCTGGTCCGTTGTCTAACTCTAAGTTCAGGGATTGGATGTTGTCCTCCCGCGAATGGGCGTCCGGCTCGGGGAGCTCGGAAATCCGGACATAGTTGGTCCTCAGGATAGAGGAAAGGTCGCCGCATTGTTCCTCCACCACTGCAATATGATGGGTGACCAGTGGGGAATTAATCTCCCTTTGATCAGGTTTGAGCCCAATCCGATAATTGTCTGTAGCGACTCCCAAGGCGGCGATGCGATCCAAGAGGTCATTTAAGGAGGAGAGCTCCATTGGATCCATCTGTTCGGCGAGTGCCGATTTGACGTGGAGGCTGTTTTCGATGACCCGAGAGTTCATCGTCGGCGCGGTGGCCGAACAGGCGGTCATGATGAACCCGCCTAGCCAGAGAGTTTGGCCGATGGCCAAAGCTCCCTCAATAGTAGTACCGCCATTAAAGATGAGACGAGACATCCTTCCTTCTGGCGACGGCGCAGAGGGACTCTCAATGAAAGCACCAATGTCGGTGTCAAAACTGGCGGATCTCGGGTAGGGGGTCCCGAACTGTGCGTCTAGGCGGATGGTAACAGGAGGCAGGGGACATGAAGTTTTACCCAGGTTCGGGCCCTCTTGATGGAGGTAAAACCCTACGTATTGCTTGATTAATATTGATGATATGGGTAGTACAAGAGTAGATCTACCACGAGATCAGAGAGGCTAAACCCTAGAAGCTAGCCTATGGTATGATTGTATGTTGTCCTACGGACTAAAACCCTCCGGTTTATATAGACACCGGAGAGGGCTAGGGTTACACAAGGTCGGTTACAAAGGAGGAGATACACATATCCGTATTGCCTAGCTTGCCTTCCACGCCAAGTAGAGTCCCATCCGGACACGGGACGAAGTCTTCAATCTTGTATCTTCATAGTCCAATAGTCCGGCCAAAGGATATAGTCCGGCTGTCCGGAGACCCCCTAATCCAGGACTCCCTCAGGTAGCAAGAAGGATTTCTGGCGCCGTTGCCGGGGAGTCTACGCAAAAGTCAACATACCAAGTACCCATCACAACCCTTATCTCCCGCATTACATTATTTGTCATTTTCCTCTCGTTTTCCTCTCCCCCACTTCATCCTTGCCGTTTTATTCGCCCTCTCTCTCTCTCTATCCTCCCTCTCTTTCTCTATTTGCCTCTTTTTGCCCGCTTGCTTGTCACGATGGCTCAAGATAACAGTAAATTGTGTGACTTTACCAATACCAACAACAATAATTTTATTATCACTCCGATTGCTCCTCTTACCGATGCTGAATCTTGTGAAATTAATGCTACCTTGCTGAATCTTGTCATGAAAGATTCGTTTTCTGACCTTCCTAGTGAAGATGCCGCTACCCATCTAAATAGATTCGTTGATTTGTGTTATATGCAAAAGAAGAAAGATGTGGATAAAGATATTGTTAAATTGAAGCTATTCTCTTTTTCGTTTAGAGATCGTGCTAAAGCTTGGTTTTCGTCTTTGCCTAAAAATAGTATTGATTCTTGGAACAAGTGCAAAGATGCTTTTATCTCTAAGTATTTTCCTCCCACTAAGATCATCTCCCTTAGAAATGATATTATGAATTTTAAGCAACTTGATCATGAACATGTTGCGCATACTTGGGAGAGCATGAAATTAATGATACGTAATTGCCCTACTCATGGTTTGAATTTGTGGATGATTATACAAAAATTTTATGCCGGATTGAATTTTGCTTCTAGAAATCTTTTGGATTCGGCCGCGGGAGGCACTTTTATGGAAATCACTTTAGGAGAAGCTACTAAACTCCTAGATAATATTATGCTTAATTTTTCTCAATGGCATATTGAAAGACCTACTAATAAAAAGGTGCATGCGATATAAGAAATTAATGTTTTGAGTGGAAAGATGGATGAACTTATGAAATTATTTGCTAGTAAAAGTGTTTCTTCTGATCCTAATGATATGACATTGTCTACTTTGATTAAGAATAATAATGAATCTATGGATGTGAATTTTGTTGGTAGGAACAATTTTGGTAACAACGCGTATAGAGGAAATTTTAATCCTAGGCGTTATCCTAGTAATCCCTCTAATAATTAGGGTAATTCCTACAAAATTTCTTATGGAAATTATAATAAGATTCCCTGTGATTTTGAATCTAATATTAAATAATTTATTACTTCGCAAAAGAATTTCAATGCTTTGATTGAAGAAAAATTGCTTAAGATTGATGAGTTGGCTAGGAACGTTGAGAGAATTTCTCTTGATGTTGATTCTTTGAAACTTAGATCTATTCCACCTAAGCATGATATCAATGAGTCTCTCAAAGCCATGAGAACTTCCATTGATGACTGCAAAGAAAGAACCGCTAGGATGCGTGCTAAGAAAGATGCCTTTATAAGAGCGTGTTCTTCTAGTTCCTATGAAAATAAATATGAAGATCTAAAAGTAATTGATGTGTCCCCTATTAAATCTTTGTTTTGCAATATGAATCTTGATAATGATGGGACTGAATATGATCCACCTTTACCTAGAAGGCGTTCCAAAAATTCAGAGTTTTTATATCTTAATGCTAAATTTGATAAAAGTGGGATTGAAGAAATTAAAACAGTAGATGTTGCTAAACCCACTATTTTGGATTTCAAGGAATTTAATTATGAAAATTGCTCTTTGATTGATTGTATTTCCTTGTTGCAATCCGTGCTAAATTCTCCTCATGCTTATAGTCAAAATAAAGCGTTTACTAAACATATCGTTGATGCCTTAATGCAATCTTATGAAGAAAAACTTGAGTTGGAAGTTTCTATCCCTAGAAAACTTTATGATGAGTGGGAACCAACTATTAAAATTAAGATTAAAGATCATGAGTTCTATGCTTTATGAGATTTGGGTGCTAGTGTTTCCACGATTCCAAAGACTTTGTGTGATTTGTTAGGTTTCTGTGATTTTGATGATTGCTCTCTAAACTTCCACCTTGTGGATTCCACTATTAAGAAACCAATGGGAAGAATTAATGATGTTCTCATTGTCGCAAATAGGAATTATGTACCCGTAGATTTTATTGTTCTTGACATAGATTGCAATCCTTCATGTCCTATTATTCTAGGTACACCTTTACTTAGAACGATTGGTGCAATTATTGATATGAAGGAAGGAAATATTAGATTCCAATTTCCGTTAAGGAAAGGCATGGAACACTTTCCTAGAAATAAAATTATTACCTTATGAATCTATTATGAGATCCACTTATGGATTGCCTACCAAAGATGGCAATACCTAGATCTATCCTTGCTTTTTATGCCTAGCTAGGGGCGTTAAACGATACCGCTTGTTGGGAGGCAACCCAATTTTATTTTTATTACTTTATTTTTGCTCCTGTTTAGTAATAAATAATTTACCTAGCCTCTGTTTTGGTTGTGTTTTTTGTGTTTAATTAGTGTTTGTGCCAAGTAGAACCATTGAGAAGACTTGGGGAAAGTCTTGTTAATCTTGCTGTAAAAAACAGAAACTTTAGCGCTCACGAGAACTTCTGCCATTTTTATTTGAAAGTGATATTTAGTTAATTATTTTTTAATATGATTAATAGATAAATTCCTCACGTCCAGCAATTTATTTTAGAATTTTTGGGGTTCCAGATCTTGCGCTAGCTACAGATTACTATAGACTGTTCTGTTTTTGACAGATTCTGTTTTTCGTGTGTTGTTTTGTTTATTTTGATGAATCTATGGCTAGTAAAATAGTTTATAAACCATAGAGAAGTTGGAATACAGTAGGTTTAACACCAATATAAATAAATAATGAGTTCATTACAGTACCTTGAAGTGGTCTTTTTCTTTTGCTAACAGAGCTCATGAGATTTTCTACTTTGAGTTTTGTGTTGTGAAGTTTTCAAGTTTTGGGTAAAGATTTGATGGATTATGGAACAAGGAGTGGCAAGAGACTAATCTTGGGGATTCCCATGGCACCCCCTAAATAATCTAAGGACACCTAAAATCCAAAGGTTGGGGATGCCCCGGAAGGCACCCCCTCTTTCGTCTACTTCTTCGGTAACTTTACTTGGAGCTATATTTTTATTCACCACATGATATGTGTTTTGCTTGGAGAGTCTTGTATTATTTGAGTCTTTATTTGTTAGTTTACCACAATCATCCTTGCTGTACACACCTTTTGAGACAGCCACACATGATTTGGAATTTGTTAGAATACTCTATGTGCTTCGCCTATATCATTTGAGTTATATAGTTTTGCTCTAGTACTTCACTTATATCTTTTAGAGCATGGTGGTGGAATTGTTTTATAGAAACTATTGATCTCTCATGCTTCACTTAGATTATTTTGAGAGTCTTAAATAGCATGGTAATCTGCTTAAATAATCCTAATATGCTTGGTATTCAAGAATAGTAAAACTTTCTTATGAGTGTGTTGAATGCTATGAGAAGTTTGATGCTTGATAATTGTTTTGAGATATGAAGATGGTGATATTAAAGTTGTGCTAGTTGAGTAGTTGTGGATTTCAGAAATACTTGTGTTAAAGTTTGTGATTCCCGTAGCATGCACGTATGGTGAACCGTTATGTGATGAAGTCGGAGCAAGATTTATTTTTTGATTGTCTTCCTTATGAGTGGCAGTCGGGGACGAGCGATGGTGTTTTCCTACCAATCTATCCCCCTAGGGGCATGCACGTAATACTTTGCTTTGATAACTTGTAGATTTTTGCAATAAGTATATGAGTTCATTATGACTAATGTTGAGTCCATGGATTGTGCGCACTTTTCTTCCTTCCACCATTGCCAGCCTCTCTAATACCGCACACCTTTCACCGGTATCATACACCCACCATATAGCTTCCTCAAAACAACCACCATGCCTACCTATTATGGCATTTCCATAGCCATTCCGAGATATATTGCGATGCAACTTTCCACCATTCCGTTTATTATGACACACTCCATCATTGTCATATTGCTTAGCATGATCATGTAGTTGACATCGTATTTGTGGCAAAGCCACCATTCATAATTCTTTCATACATGTCACTCTTGATTCATTGCATATCTCGGTACACCGTCGGAGGCATTCACATAGAGTCGTATTTTGTTCTAAGTATCGAGTTGTAATTGTTGAGTTGTAAGAAAATAAAAGTGTGATGATCATCATTATTAGAGCATTGTCCTAGTGAGGAAAGGATGATGGAGACTATGATTCCCCCACGAGTCGGAATGAGACTCCGGACGAAAAATAAAAATAAAAAAAGGGGAAAGAAAAGAGGCCATAAAAAGAGAAAAGGCCCAGATAAAAAAAGAGAGAAAAAGAGAGAAGGGACAATGTTACTATCCTTTTACCAGACTTGTGCTTCAAAGTAGCACCATGATATTCATGATAGAGAGTCTCTCATTTCGTCACTTTCATATACTAGTGGGAATTTTTCATTGTAGAAATTGGCTTGTATATTCCAATGATGGGCTTCCTCAAAATGCCCTAGGTCTTCATGAGCAAGCAAGTTGGATGCACACCCACTTAGTTTCTTTTGTTGAGCTTTCATATACTTATAGCTCTAGTGCATCCGTTGCATGGCAATCCCTACTCACTCACATTGATATCTATTGATGGGCATCTCCATAGCCCGTTGATACACCTAGTTGATGTGAGACTATCTTCTCCTTTTTTGTCTTCTCCACAACCACCATTCTATTCCACATATAGTGCTATATCCATGGCTCACGCTCATGTATTGCGTGAAAATTGAGAAAGTTTGAGAATGTCAAAAGTATGAAACAATTGCTTGGCTTGTCATCGGGGTTGTGCATGATTTAAATACTTTGTGTGGTGAAGATAGAGCATAGCCAGACTATATGATCTTGTAGGGATAACTTTCTTTGACCATGATATTTTGAGAAGACATGATTGCTTTGTTAGTATGCTTGAAGTATTATTATTTTTATGTCAATATTAAACTTTTATCTTGAATCTTTCGGATCTGAATATTCATACCACAATTAAGAAGAATTACATTAAAATTATGCCAAGTAGCACTCCACATCAAAAATTATCTTTTTTTATCATTTACCTACTCGAGGATGAGCAGGAATTAAGCTTGGGGATGCTTGATACGTCTCCAACGTATCTATAATTTTTGATTGCTCCATGCTATGTTATCTACTGTTTTGGACATTATTGGGCTTTATTATCCACTTTTATATTTTTTTTGTGACTAACCTATTAACCAGAGGATCAGCCTAGAATTGCTGTTTTTTCCTATTTTAGGGTTTCAAAGAAAAGGAATATCAAACGGAATGAAACCTTCGGGAACGTCATTTTCTCACCAAACATGATCAGGGAG